>NC_041392.1:742370229-742379370 GCF_002162155.2 Triticum dicoccoides | reverse complement strand
CCTCCGACGCACTTCACCAATTGTATTTGTTAAATACTCCCTCCGTCCGAAAATACTTGTCGGAGAAATTAATAAAAATTGATGTATCTAGAACTAAAATACGTCCAAATACATCCATTTCTCCGACGAGTATTTCCGGACGGAGGGAGTAGTTGTTTATGGTTGAGTATATGTATCTTATAATCATCATTTGCATCATATAGTTACATATACATGATGTGTTATGACTTTATTTGCTAATTAGAATTATATTTTTATGTTTATTCCTTCATATTTTCATGATATGCGATATATATAGGTAAAAGTATTTATATTACTCTCTTAGTACTTATGCCCATTGTATCTTATTTGCACTAGGGCCTTCATAATGATAGGGCCGACACCGGTTCATCATTACATGCATCCAGTGATCATGGCCAATGACCTAGTAGCTAGGGTACATTGGCGTAACTAACATGTCCACCAACGGTGATGTGACGATTGGGTTGCGCCGCCGTGCAATGTGACACGCTCAAGCAAGACTACGACCTCGACTATTACCATGTTAATTTTGATGTCAACGGCGTCAACTCATCTACACCACCTCCCTCACTGCCTTGGCTATCCAGCTCAGTGATGAGACGCGGATATCATAAATTGTGTGGATCGACTGCAATACCACCTCATTGATTATTTTTCTATACATGGTCACGGATAACAAAAGCAAGCCCGACATGATCATCCCACAATTGCCTTTGTACATCTCTGTGCCCATCCTTAGCAACGTGGCCTACTTTGGATTCTTAATGTACGTGCATTGGAGTCCATTACCAGTTGAACAACATAATAAGTTGGATGGTAGTGCAACGGCTTCACGACCGCTCCAAGAAGACTCGTTTGTCTTGCTAAAAGATAGTAATCACCGTTGACTTCCCCCACACCACCTTCTGGGCTTTGGCCGGCTCAAAAGGGAATTCGGAGTCCAAAGTTGAGGAGGAGTGGCGAGATTTGTGTGAGAAACTGATGGTATTTATTTGGTAATGTAGATGTTAATAGTTTTTTCTATAAACTTGAGCAAAGTCTATCAAGATTAACTTTGGATAAAACTAATATGCTGAGTAAATAAAAAGGGTGGGAATATATACTATATGCTGAGTAAATAAAAAGGGTGGGAATATATACTATATGCTGAGTAAATAAAAAGGGTGGGAATGCTTGTCCCACTTCTCACAAAGCTTCTTAAACCCATGCTGCAGCTGGTACTCTCTCCATCCGGGTTTATTGGATCCATGCACCAACACCAAGACCAAGGAGGAGCACGCATAGAGAGATTGAAGGACATAAATCTGCTTAATTTGAGGTAATATCATCAAGAGTCATACAACTTGCGTCGTATGTTTAGTTTGATGCTAAAACTTTGAAAATACAAATTTATGGTCGCTTAACTTGACTCAAGCGTGCAAATACAGCCATAGTATACATACGCGGGCATATTCATGTATACGTTCCCACTTGTTAGTGAGTGATGGCGTTGGGTGGGACGTATTTTACACAAAACACTCATGATTTTTTTATTTATGGAAAAAGTCAACCACCACGACCCATTTTTGTACAAAACCCCCTCATTATTTATTTACAGAATAACCCGACCATGGTACTGCACGTAAACGCGAAAAGTTAGCTGCAGAAACAGGTGCGCCAGGTTTTGCTCCCACGACCAGATGTTTTAACCCGACGAGTCCAGCCACAACAACCTTCATGTTCCTATGTCCAGTTTAGATAACTTTTTTTAGAGAAAAGACTAAGTCGTGGCCGAGGAAGGTCTGAACCTAGTCCGACTTTAAATTAACAAAGCCATCAACTGGCCAGGATTACAAGGGCAGTTATCATACAACAGGAAAAAGAAAACGGCGCAAGATACAAGGTGCTGGAGCAGTTTACAACCAGACAACAAAGCAAGCAACACAAGAAAGTTGAAGAAGGAGTCGCCAACATCGGAGGGCAGCCTCAAAGCTCACTTCACAGGACCGAAACACGGTTGCCCTGCCATCCGTCTGCCTCCGAAGAGGGCCACTACCCTCTCGCCCTGGCTCGAAGGGCGCCGAACCGTCGGATAACTTTTTTATATAACTAATTTATATTCTCCTAAAAAAGATAACTTTTTTTGTGGGGATTCATGTGGAGCTTAAAAGGGCCGGGGGTACTGCGTCCCATTTTATGTGTGCTAGCTTTTTAAGAATAATTGTAAAACATAAGTAATAAAGTCACGTTCAAATATCTGTGTGTGAAAAATATTATACATACAGATGATGATTAGCAAAAAAACATTTAAATGAAGATGTGTATTATATATGAATATTTAGTTAAACATAACTAATATTTTTTTAAAGAGGTAATATCACTAGCAGTCACAAAACTTGCGTTGGATGTGCATTTTAGTGCTAAAACTTGCAAAATACATCGTTGTAGTCGCATAACTTGCGTTTACGTACACATACGGTCACAAATCCCGTCTGCCTTCATACGACGTGCTGGCGTGGCATACCTGGCCCGTTGGCAGCCTCTGATTCCGTCCGGCGCGGCGCGCGCGCGTCTTCTTTGCAGAAAACCCCTTAGCCCGTTTCGTAATTAGCTGAAAAACCCCTCCAACGGGGGGAACAGGCAGGCCTGCTATTTTTGCCCAAAGGGTCCCCAAAAATGCTACCCGTTCATTCCCACTCCTCCTCACCGCTTCGTCTCCCTCCTCTGTGTCGCTCCTCTATCTCCGTCGATTTTTCCAACACGGTGGCGGCACGGCGGCCGTCGTCGTAGGACATGGATGACCCGCATCGTCGGGTGCGAGGCGATCCAGCGCCGCCGTACATGAAAGTGAACAAGCTCCGAAATACTTCAGTATCACTAGAGGCTGTATGCAAGCCTGGTTGCACTTGGTACTTGAAGGTAGGTAAAGATAACATGTCAAGTAGCATACAGATCAAGAAGTATGTTGACAATCACACTTGCACAAAAGCATGGGACCTGAGAGTTCTGACTGCTCCTTTTCTTACTAACAAGTTCAGAGAAGAATTCAGAGACAATAAAAAAATGCCTCTGAAGAAATTTTCAGATAAGGTGGAGACAGAATATAATTTGGTTCCACACAGGAGTAAGTTGGGAAGAGCTAGGAGAGCAGCAGTGAATCAAATAAGGGGAGTAGATGATGACCAATATAATACTTTGTGGGATTATGGTCAGGAGCTTAGAAGGAGCAATCCAGGAAGCCAGTTCTTCTTGTGCACTAAGGAAGTATTTGATGAGAAGACAAAGAAGGTGCAAGACCACTTTTCCACATTGTACTGGTCATATGATACATGCAAGAGGGGATTCCTTAAGGGATGTAGACCAATCATTTTCCTGGATGGTTGTCACATTAAAACAAGATACAAGGGAACATTACTAACAGCCGTTGGAATCGATCCCAATGATTGTATCTTTCCAGTAGCATTTGGGTTATGTGAAGTGGAGTCAACCCATAGCTGGGAGTGGTTCTTAGCATCCTTAAAGGATGACCTGAACATAATGAACACCTCACCATACACCATTATGAGTGACAAGCAAAAGGTTAGTACTAGATCATTCAATTTCTTCATTGCAACAACATAAGTGTGTGCTGTTTTGCAGAGATTAATGTGTTCTGTTTTGCAGGGATTAATAAATGCAGTGAAAAAGGTTTTCCCTCATTCAGAACATAGAAACTGTGTTAGGCACATTTATCAAAATTTCCATAAAGTACACAAGGGAGAGCAGCTCAAGAATGATCTATGGTCTATAGCAAGGTCCACTAATGAAGCTGCATACACCAGGAACATGGATCTAATGAAAGAACACAGCTTGGGTGCCTACACCTGGGTTGAGAAATTGGAGCCAAGAACATGGATCAAAGCATTCTTTGACCCGTTTTGCAAGTGTGACATATTACTAAACAATATGTCAGAAGTGTTCAATAGGTTACTCTCTTGTTACTTTTTCCTCTCTTGTTATTTTCTTGTCAACAAAAAATCAAATGCCAACTGTGTGCTTACATATTTGGTACTATTTTGCAGTTACATTTTGGATGCGAGGAAAATGCCAATTAAGTCAATGTTGGACCAGATAATGTGGAAGCTAACAAACAGGATTGTTGGCAAGCAGAGAGAGGCAGAGAAATGGACAGGCAGATTATGTCCCAAGATACAGAAGAAATTGGACAAGTATGTGGAGTGGGCAAAGAACTGCAGGGTGCAAGAGTATGGGCAAGGTGTTTTCAAGGTTTTCTCTTTGAACAACACATACATTGTTGACTTGAACATGCTTTCTTGTGAATGCAAAAGGTGGGTACTATCTGGCATACCTTGCCATCATGCAATTGCATGTTTTAGGCATGACAGAATTGAGCCAGAGAGCATGGTCCATTCATGCTACACTGTTGAGGAATATAAGAAGTGTTATGGATTTAATATGATGCCAATGAGGGACCCACAGCAATGGGAAAAATGCATGGCATTGCTGTTCACCCACCCCTGTACACAAAAGTAATGGGCAGGCCTAAGAAGAACAGGAAAAAAGATCCAGAAGAGAAGAAAGACAAGACTGGGGTGAAAAAATTGAGCAAACATGGTGTGACCATGCATTGTTCTGTTTGTGGAGCTACTGACCATAACAAGAAGGGCCACCACAATCATGTTAATCAAACAACAACTGAGGAAACAACAATTGAAGAAGAATATGACGACCCAAGCATAATTGCTGTACCATCCTTTGCTTATATATTTTCCCCTCTAATCTTCAAACTATACTTAAACATTGATACATTGGCTTCACCTGTTGCAGAACATCATGCCACATAGAGTCTACCCTCAGCTCGATCCAACACAAACCCCTGACTCAATGGTTTACAAGATGCAAGAAATGGTAATATATTCAGTGACAAAATTATACAGATGTAATTACCATTTAAGTGCTTACATACCCACCTTTTTATATTGTACTTGTGTGAGCAGGAGAAGTTTACATATCCAACACCTAGGGAATTTGCCCCCCTACCTGAGTCTAGCTTCATTGCCAATGCCAGAGACTCAATTCCTATGGTTAGAGTTACAACAGCCATGTCAAGAGGCAGGGTGAGAAAGACTGCTAATGAGAAAGTTGCAAGGCCAAGAAAAAAGCAGGCAAGGGAAGGCAATATTGCAATGGGAAGCAATGTTGCAACAACTGGAAGCAATGTTCCAACAAGTGGGGCCAATGCAAGAGGAGGTGGCAATGCAAGAGGAGGGGCCAATGCAAGAGGAGGTGGCAATGCAAGAGGAGGTGGCAATGCAAGAGGAGGGGCCAATGCAAGAGGAGGGGCCAATGCAAGAGGAGGTGGCAATGCAAGAGGAGGGGCCAATGCAAGAGGAGGTGGCAATCCAAGAGGAGCAAGAGCTGCTGCTCCAGGTTTCTTCAACTTGCTATTTGGACCCGATGGATCCACAATACATGAACCGCCACTTGTCATGCAGGGTGAGGAGGAGGTCATTTTTAGCCAAAATGCACCAGGAGCTAGCCAGGATCCTTATCTCTACGATGAAGGTTGGCCTGATGATCTGCATGACTTTTTGTCTTTGTAGTTTACATTACATGCATCTTTAGGTGAAAGTCTGATGGAGTTCATGAATGAACTTGTTGGTTTGGTGATTGAGTTCATGAATGAACTTGTGGTCTCTAGTTCAGTACTTATTTAGAAGACGATGTGATAACAGTTATGTCACTTTTGGTTTGGTTCGTACGACTAAGAAACTACTTATGTTAGTGCCAAATATGTCATTTCAATTATGGTCTGTTCCTGTTCACTTAAGGTCAATTTGTCCGTGCTAGATCCTTGTTGCAAGTCTGCTATATTACAAATCTTGGCCAAAAGCTTAATAAAACAGCAGAAATGTTGTCCAACTTGGTCAAAAGAGTTGCGGCGATTTTTTGCCAAAACGGATTTATAAAAGAGCAGATATCCTGTCCAATTTGGTCAAAATAGTTGCTGAGATTTTTGTCAAAAATGATTTATAAAATAGCATAAATTTGGTCAAAATAATCAATTGACTGAACGGGCTAAGGGGTTTTCTGCAAAGAAGACGCACACGCGCCGCGCCGGATGGAATCAGAGGCTGCCAGCGGGCCAGGTATGCCACGCCAGCACGTCGTATGAAGGCAGACGGGATTTGTGACCGTATGTGCACGTAAACGCAAGTTATGCAACCACAATGATGTATTTTGCAAGTTCTAGCACTAAAATGCACATCCGACGCAAGTTTTGTGACTGCTAGTGATATTACCTCTTTTTAAAATATTTGTAAAATATAAGTAATAAATCATGTTCAAATATTTGTGTGTTAAAAATTATATACATATAAACGATGATTATTAAAAATAATAATATAAGCACGTGTATTATATAAAATATGTAGTTAATACGGACATCGAAAATGTTTATTACATGGATATTTTTAATGAATCCAATCTTTGTATACACTTGTGGTTTATATTTGAATAAGACAAAGTGATGAATACAAACATTTACTGAATATTTATGAATACTTACTCGTGTATATTTTTACTCATGACTTATTCAAAAAAATATTACTTTTATATATTAGCCATGATTGAATATTCATATTAACAGTTTAAAGTGGGCATTATGAATACTTTTAATTATACAAACATTTAAACTTTTTTAGATGTACAAACATTATAGAAAATTAAATGTTTTAATTACTAATAGCCACGGTTACTAAATATTTAATATATAACACACATGTTTAAATATTTTTAATTACTAATCATCGCCTGTATGTATAATATTTTTAGCAAAAATGTATTTGAACGTAACTTTATATGTCTTAGAATTGAAAAAAATAGCGTGCACAAAATGGGCCGTAGTACCCCCAGCCAATTTTAGCTCCACGTGGATCCATCTTCAGTACATATAATTTAGTTACCCAAATGAGACATGTGAGCCTCAATGGAAGTTGTGGCTAGACCATCTTGCGTTAAAATAGTTGATCGCGGGATCAAATCCTATTGCATTTATGTGCTGTACCGACGGGTTTTTCTGGAAATAAAAAATATATGAGGGGGTTTGCCCAAAAATGGATCAAGGTGGCAGACTTTTCCCGCAAATAAAGAAAATATGCGGGTGTTTCGTGTAAAAATAAATATGCGGGTGTTTCGTGTAAAAATATGTCCAGCCCGACGCCATCACTCACTGACTGGTGGGGCCACACAATTGATACGCCCACGTACGTGTACTATGATCGTACATGCACGCTTGAGTCAAGTTAGATGACCACAAAACCGTATTTTCAAACTTCTAGCACCAAACTGAACATACGACACAACTTCTATGACTTCTAGTGATAGTGCCTCGCTTAATTTCCTCTCTAACCACCCGATTAAATAGCCCATTAAGAGCAAGTACAATAGGGTGACATAAGTAGGTTATAAGGAATAGAATATATCTTAGCTTAGTTGGAAGAAAAAGAAGAGGAGAGAGAAAAGAAATATGCTCTTGCCTCTTGGTTAGTAGCCAGCTGCAACACAAGACCCAAGACATTTTGTGAGGATGCAAGGTGGGCTAACGATTGATAAACAAGTATATGTTTATAACTTACTATTGTACATGCCGACTAAGAAGTTGGCTGTAGATGAAATGTCAATTTTTTATAGTCGATCGTTGACTGTATTATTAACCATGCTCTAAATAAAGCAACGCACGCAGAGGCCGGCTAGCGCATGCACCGTGGGTAGTGGCCCAATCAGTAAGGTTCACACGCTGGCTTCATTGCACCCATGCATAGAGGTAATAAAGCAAAGTAATTAATGTATGGGCCTAATAAACAGATACTACCTCTGTCCTGATTTATTAGTTTTCTTTATAATTTATGCTAAAATTTAATCAAAGATTTAATTGAAAAAGTGTTGTGCATGTTAATAAAAATTATACCGTTAGATTTGTATTTGAACATAATTTTCAATGATATAGTTTTTGTGTCATGCATAATCATTTTGTTAGTTAAATTTATGGTCAAATTTGGCAGAGATTATAATAAAGACCAATAAACTAAGACGAAGGTAGTAGTACTGTACTACCATCCGTGGCTCCTGGGCCAAATAAACCCTGACGGAGGTAGTACAAAGCCAGTTTATCTTCCCTTTTAACTTATGATGGCATCCAAGCTGCCTAGCACAAGCATCGCTAAAGCTTATCAGCACTGAATACAAACATTCGCCTTCTTCCCATCCTTTCTTTGTCCATCAACCTTACCTAGCAACAAGCGGTAAGCATGGACACGTTTATATTCTAGGCACAGAAAGTTGGGCACTTGCTTATTTTGGCTGTACCAGATCCAGAGACACTTGAACAGCAGGCATTTTTGTATTCTAGGCACACAAAGTTGGGCAAGACCAGTACAGGATGAATGCACTACTAATAAGGATGACGATTCAATCTAACAGACTGATGCTTTTTGTTGATTGACTGGAGAAACCAACACGATGTGCATGCATGTTGAGTAGCAGTACACTCGTGTCATGGTGTAAGGGCGTCTCCAACCCTGACTTCCAAACCGCTCACATACATCCGAACCTCGCTTACCGGACGTATTGTCTTATCTGGCACAGGCCTGCATCTGTCTGCCGAGCTGTCCGGACGCAGTTTTTCTCACAAACCGGAAGCAAAGTAGGGGGGAGGGTCAGGTTGCGGTAGTTCAGACAGCAGCCACATAGGATTCCGACACCCCGGCCCACTAAATCCCCCCTCCCGGTCCCATTTTCTTCCATTCCGCTCCTTCTTCCCCTTACTTTGCATCCTCACCCTCCTCCTTCGACACCCTTGATGTACCATTCCGATCGGCACACCGGCATTGCCGGACCTCCGCAACCAGCACCGACGTACCGGCTCGCTTTTCATGATGGTGTCGTCCACTCAGGACACGTTGATAGTCAGGTACACTCCGTCCCCTTATCGACGTCCTCCATGGCAGACACCACGCCCAGTAGCTGTTCGTCAAATGCCATTGATCTAATTTTCAAATGCCATGTTGTTTTTTAGAGTATGAAGGATGGGGGTTACTCGACCATGGCGGATGATTTGTTGTGTGATACGTAGTTAGCCGT
>NC_041392.1:742360237-742369899 GCF_002162155.2 Triticum dicoccoides | reverse complement strand
CAGCGCGCGCATGATTTGTTTCACACTCGAAAGCACATTGCGTGCTACGACATGCACATCATCCAACAACGCAATGTGAGGTCGTTATCATATCGATGATACGCCATCCAGACATCCATCACCAAGTTTTGTGACGCGGTTGGTCGGCTGGAGGCAAGGTGGCCATTGCAAGCGGCATAGGAGGAGATCGTAAGGTTTGCTTCTTCTTGCTTAACTTGTTGATTGAATCATTCACTCAATGTTGGTCTACACATTATGTAGCCTGCACGCGCTGCCGTGAAGTACCACAGGACATAGGAATATCCATTTACTCACATGCATTGTTGGATGAAGCTGAAGGGGCAGTATGTGTGGGACGACATGATGCGTTTATCAAAAACCTCGTTGAACATCCGGTTAATCTCGTTCAATTTGAATTATTGTTGTACTAGACTTATTTATATACTATGTATGGATGATTTATACTATTTTCTATCTGAACTTTGATGAAATTCGTCATGTTTGCATGAATTTTGTCCGGTTAGTTCAAACAGTGTTTGAAATGTAATATGACATATGTGGATAGCTTTGGGTGGCCGGCTCCCGCATCTCTGTCCGCAGACGGATGCGGAGAAAATTTGCAGGTTAGTGTTGCAGATGTCCTAAACACGCTTTCCACGTTATGTGAAGTCAGGCCGACTATACTTGTTCCAGAGTGTGTTGGATGTACCACCACGCTCCACCGCTAATATTGCTCAGATTTTTATGGAGGAGTTTGGTAAGACAGTCGACAGTAGGGAATATAATTTTGTAGCGCATGGAAATAATCCACGGTGCGTGCAAATGGTTGCATACTTCACCAAGATTGGTTACAACTCTGTCAGCAGGAGATGTAACTAAAAAGAAAAAAAGAAAACCCAGCACGACTTTATTGATAGATTCTTGCAGAGAAAAAAGAAATTCTCCCTCCTTGTGCCAAAGGGACGGCCTGTATGGAGGGGTACGTTCGTGTATGGCGAGCCGAAACCACATGAGCGGCACCACATGTGGGAGCTTTTGAGAAGAATTAGGCACAATTCCTCTGAACCTTGGCTCATGATCGGGGACTTCAACGAAACAATGTGGCAAAGCGAACACTTCTCGAGAGCAAAGCGGTCTGAAAAGAACATGGCTGAGTTTCGCAGGGTCCTTGCAGAATGCAACCTCCAGGACCTGGGTTTCAAGGGGACTGTTTGGACATATGACAATAAACAGCAAGGGAACCAAAACGTCAAAGCGAGACTGGACAGGGGGGTCGCCACACCAGAGTGGTGCAAAGCTTTTGGGGAAGCCACGGTGGAACATATATGTTCCTCGAGATCGGACCACGCACCCTTACTGTTACGTTTTGGAAAGAGGAAAGAATGGAGAAAGATTAATAAAACTTTCAGATATGAGTGTATGTGGGAGCGCTCTGAATCTTTGACTCATGCTATCCACAACACATGGATGGAAGGTGGCTGCGTGCCTTCGCTCAAGGGCATTGCCAAAAAACTTAAAACAATGAAAGATGTGCTAGGGTGCTGGGCCCAACGAGAGTTCAACTCTGTCCAAAATAGCATCAGTACGTTGCGTACAAAGCTTCAGAAACTCAGGCTGCAACCACGCTCAAGAGAGACTGACGACAGAATTAGAAAAACTGAAACTGAGCTTGATGAATGGCTTTTAAGAGAGGAGGTTATGTGGAGACAAAGATCAAGGATATCATGGCTGCGAGAAGGAGATAAAAACACTGATTTTTTTCACAGAAAAGCGAACTGGAGAAGAAGGAAAAATAAGATTGATAAATTAAAGAAGGGGGATGGATCTTGGGCTGAGAGTACAGAGGAGATACATAAGGAAATAAACAGCTTTTTTAAGGGATTGTATGAGAAGGATAATGGCGTCGATCCTCGGATGGTAATTGAGCTCATACCGCGGAGAGTGGAGGACCATATGAATGATGCATTAACTAAACCTGTCTCTGATTCTGAAATTGGCGATGCACTGTTTCAGATTGGTCCGCTCAAGGCCCCCGGACCCGACGGATTTCCGGCGAGATTTTTTCAGAGGAATTGGGCTGCTTTGAAGGGAGATGTGATCAAAGGAGTACAGAATTTTTTCAGTGATGGTGTGATGCCGGAAGGAATAAATGAGACTACTATAGTACTAATACCAAAAAACAATGACCCTCAAAGCATCAAAGACTTCCGCCCTATCAGTTTGTGCAACGTCATCTACAAAGTCATATCCAAGGTTCTGGTTAATAGGTTGCGGCCTTTCCTTGACGACCTTATCTCTGAAACACAAAGTGCTTTCGTTCCAGGCAGACTAATCACGGACAATTCGTTAATTGCATTTGAATGTTTCCATAAGATCCAACACAGTAAGAACCAGAGGGACACATACTGCGCGTACAAACTGGATCTTGCAAAAGCGTATGACCGTGTTGACTGGAATTTCCTTGAGAAGGTGCTACAGAAACTGGGGTTTGATGAGAGGTTCACAAAGTGGGTGATGACGTGCGTAAGGACAGTGAGATTTTCTGTCAGATGTAATGGAGATCTCCTGGAAACCTTCTCTCCCTCCAGAGGGCTCAGACAAGGTGATCCCCTCAGCCCATACTTATTTCTCTTTGTGGCTGACAGCCTTGCTACCTTGCTTGACAGAGAGGTGAGAAACGGATGGATCACACCAATCAAAATTAGTCGTGGATGCCCGGGGATATCAAACCTGCTATTCGCGGATGATAGCCTCCTTTTCTTCAAGGCTACAACAGCCCAGGCCACCAAAGTGAAAGAGGTACTAAATGCCTTCCAAAAGGCGACGTGCCAACTCCTAAGTCATAACAAATGCTCACTATTATTTAGTGAGGCGAGCATTGACCAGGAAAGAGAGGAGATCAAAGAAACCCTAGGAGTGGGATCATCCTTGTTTGAGAGTAAATACTTGGGCCTTCCAACGCCAGAAGGAAGAATGAAGGACGACAATTTTCAACCGATCATGGAGAGATTTAGGAAGCGATGCAGCAATTGGAATGAGAGGTTCATGTCCCAAGCGGCCAAAGAGGTCAACGTGAAAGCGGTGGCGCAAGCCCTGCCCACACATGTAATGGGGGTCTTTAAACTAAATCAGAGTTTTTGCGACAATTATGAGAAGGTAATTAGAGACTTTTGGTGGGGAGACAAAGATGATAGACGTAAGGTCCACTGGATGTCATGGGAGAACATGACGAAGCCAAAATGTGATGGGGGGATTGGCTTCCGGGATATGCATCTGTTTAATCAGGCCCTACTAGCCAGACAAGGATGGAGGCTGCTACACAAGCCAGAGAGTCTCTGTGCTAGAGTGCTAAAATCCAAGTATTATCCCAATGGTAACCTTCTTGACACCGTCTTCTCGTCGGATGCATCACCCACTTGGAGGGGAATTGAGTTTGGCCTGGAACTCTTAAAAAAAGGGCCTCATCTGGCGAATCGGGGATGGAAGAAACATTCAAATCACGAGAGATCAATGGATCCCAAGGAAAGAGGGGCTGAAGGTGGCAACATTTATAAAGAGATCAAGACTCAGGTGGGTTAACCAGTTGATCGACCCCCAGACAAAAGAGTGGAAGGTTGATCTAGTGAAGCAAATTTTCCATTCTTTCGATGCGGATGAGATTTGCAAATTAAAAATCCCGCGGGGGGGATTCGACGACTGTATCGCTTGGCACTATGAAAAAACGGGCGTATTCACGGTCAGGAGTGCCTACAAACTTGCAGTTTCGCTTAAGGGAAAGGGTACTGAAAAAGCTACGAGCTCCTCAAGGGACCCGGGTGACCGTAGTATATGGGATGCCATCTGGAAAGCAAAGATCCCGGAGAAGGTGAAAATTTTCGGTTGGAGAGTGGCCACAAACTCCCTGGCCACCAAACACAATGCCTTCAGAAGGACTATTGCGGATGACAGTGTATGTGAAATATGCGGAAGGGATGAGGAAGACGAGCACCATGCCATTGTCGCATGCACCAGAAGTTTGGCTTTACGCCACTCTATGAGAGCCTTTTGGGAAATCCCTAGAGAATCTGAGTTCAAAAATACAGGGGTAGACTGGCTGCAACTGCTGCTGATCGCCCAACCTGAGGAGGTCAGAACCAAAGTAATGTTGATTTTGTGGCAAGCCTGGAGTTTAAGGAACAATGCCATACATGGGGATGGGAAAGATACTGTCTCGAGATCTGTCCAATACTTGCTCAGACTACATGAGGAGCTCCTAATGGCGGAAAGCGAAACTGCTGAGATGGGAGAAAAGAATAAACAGTCTCTGTTCCCTGCGAGAGCATGCTTGCCAACAAGTACTAATCCCAAGCATTGGATGGCTCCCCCAGCCGGCAAAGTTAAGCTGAATGTGGACGCCGCGTTTCTAGTGGAATCAGGGGACACGTGGGGAGGCGCAGTAGCCAGAGATCATAGAGGCCATGTCTTGCTATCAGTAGGCCGGCGTTTGGGCCAGTGCAGCTCAGTAGAAGAAGCTGAAGCAGCAGCGGTGGTGATGGGATTGACTGAATTTGCCACTTACCATCAGGGTACTTTGATCCTAGAAACTGATTGTGCGGGAATTGGGCGGGCGCTACAGATGGAAGAGATATGCAGATCAGCCTTCTTTGCATCTGTAACCGACGCGAAGATCATTGCATCAAGCTTTGCAAGCACGGAGTTCAGTATTGTAAACAGGGGTCTGAACAAGTTGGCCCATGAGCTAGCTTCTAGTGCGCGTAGATCTGGAGATTTCCTGCTTATAGCTGATGTCCCGGCTGATTGTAGAGATGTTTTGACGAACGAGGTCGTCCCAACCATGGTGTAATTCTTTTTTGCCATGGATCTCAAAAAAAAAAAAAGGGACGGCCTGTCCTACCCAAGGACGATGCGACTATGTAGGCAAGAGGAATAAATAGCCACCCACAAATAAGCGAGAGCACAAGGAAGAAAAGGGAAAAGATGCCATTCTTCTATGTTACACGTGCTAGCCGGATGACAAAGGAATGCTCATCTCGAAGGAGTGTAGCAGACACAATATCCCAGGTATCTTCAGGGGCGGAGCCAGGATTTGAACATAGGGGGGGCGAAGAGGATCGCGCATAAAAACTAGCACAAGTATAAGTCAAATCTTGAATAACAGCATATGCTTTTGCGACTAAAGCAAGCCATAATTTTGTCTGTTTAAATGGAACTCAGCATGCACCAAGCTAATCTAATAAGTCAATAGTCTCAGCGACCATGAATTTTGCAGCTTATTTCTTCCCAATATTGGCAATCATGGCCGAAGAACTTTACTTTAAAAATGTGTATTGCAAGTTCCTAAGCTAAAACAAAATTTATTGGCAGGTACCTTCGTTATGAAAGCATGTTTGATAATTTCATCCATGGTGAATCGTAGAAAAATTAGATAAATTAGACTTCCAGGAGATACTCTCTTACCTTATGTCCGTATAATCCATGCTTGCATTGCAAATTCCATTATCATCTCAAGATTTAGATGTTACACCATATAACCATAGATCAACGGCAAGTCATCACCCCACTAGCAATTCAGCTTAGTACTGCACGAAATAAAGATCAGATCAGGTTTGGACTTGTATTATTAATATGCCTAGCTATATGAGAATCACCAGATCAGGTTTGGACTCACGCTTGACGTGGGAGAATTGCAGTGAGAAAATAGATGCATGGTTGGATTGATCGGCCTCAGATTTGGCGGGCAGCCGATAGGCGCGAATCGCTGCGCGAAGCACCCCACGCTTGGCAGCCGCACCCTTTCCAGCTCCCGACGGCGATGCTCGATGGAACCCTAGCACGGGCGAGATGATAACCAAATTGACTTGTCAGGTCGGGTCAATGTGGATAAATCAATGCATCAATTGTGGGCTGGGCTACTTTTGGGCTTGGGCCGTTCAGCAATTAGCACGTTGACCTATTTCATCGCTAATTTCCGATCGAGTAGATCTATAATAACATCAAAAAAAGTACCGTAGTCCCCGCTCATACCTGTTGAGGGGGGCTGATCCATCGGGGGGGTCTGGCCCCCGCTCGCCCCCCCACTGGCTCCGCCCCTGGGTATCTTATCTTTTTTGTGAGGAAATATTGCAGCAGGTTTCTGATCCCGAGTTCATCTACTTTGTTCCTATGAAGAGCAAATAATAATAATAATAATAATAATAATAATAATAATAATAATAATAATAATAATAATAATAATAATAATAATAATAATAAGATGCCATTGCAATAGCTTCTCTCTGAAATTTTCACACAAAGAAAATTATGTATGCAATAACAATGGCTCCTATTCTCTTTATTCTTCTTCTTATCCTGGCATTTTTGTTGCGCGCGAACCAATAGCAATCCAACAAGCAACTAAATCGTGTTCAGAAAGAAACAAGCAATTGAATAAAGCATATGCCATTTGGAGTGGCATCCTTGTGTTGCGTGGTTGATCCATGCCCCACGCACACAGAGGCCGTTTCCGTCAACATGTTCTGCCTCCGCACAATTCGGCGTGGTACTACCTCTAGTAGGCACGAACGAGAGAGCTAACACGGCACGAACACAGACAGGCTCAGCAAGTGTGAGATACTCCTACGTACGCTCTTTCGCTCGCTCGATTGCGTCACGTGAAGTGTGGATGCATGTGGCCACGTTAAAAGTTAACCCTGAAGCACTTGTCCTCTCTCTCTCTCTCTCCAACTTAGCCAACTCCACCGCACGACCCTATTCTATCCGGCCCCGTCCATTTGAGGTAAAACGGACAAATAAGGTGGCCCAGCGCGCGGGAGCAAACAGACTTTTGTCCGTTTTGTGTCCGCTTTCGACCCATCCGCGGTCCAAATTTGCGCCGCTTTTGGGATGAAACGGACACCACGCGGACGCGCGGGTCGCCTGCGCGTGTCCTCCCCTGGCCCGCCCGTCGGTGGCACAGGGCGGGCCTTTTTCTATCCGTCCCCTCCCGCCCCCCTCTCTCCCTCCAACCGCACCCCCTCCACTCTTCCCCACTCTTCCCCTCGCTGCCGCCGCCGCCGCTGCCATTGCAGCCGTGCAGTTCAGATGCGAGCACGCCCAGTCCCTTCCCCTCGGCGCCGCCGAGCTACCCAACCACGGCCACCTAGTTTGCGCACCCGCCGGCCGGATTTGGGGCGGATCCGGTCGGTCTTGAGCTCGACCGGCTATGGGAGGCCGGGCCGCGCCATGGACTGGCCGGGCACCTCGCCGGAAGGCCCTGGCAGGGCCGCAAGGCCACACAGGCAGTGGCTCCTCCTCTAGCCGCTCAGATCTGCACCGTCGGTGGTAGGCAGATACACGAATGGCGGTCGGCCGGGCTCGGTGCTTGCCCAAAAGCTCGCCAGCGCACCGTTGCCACTCATTAAGTGCGACCACTGCCCAAGAATGGTCGTGCGCTGCGTGTCTACAACGCCGGAACATCCCGGATGGGTGTTCATCAAGTTCTTAAACGATGGGGTATGCGCTTTTTTTAGCTTCAGTTTGTGCTCTAGATTTGACTAGTTGTGCTAACTTCAAATTTTGTTGTGTAGAATGGATGCAAGTTTTGGTATTGGGAAGAAGAGTACATCGATATATTGATAGAGCGAAATTTAGTACATGTTCGTGCACTTTTAGCTAGCATAGAGGCTGTAAATGAGACAAGTGCACTTGTTGTTAGATTAGAGACTAGACACGAGACTAGGTCTGAGGAGGCTACATCTACTTTTGGCTTGAAGAAGAAAGGAGGATGCCAGATTGAGCCTCCTCCACAGATCAACAATGAGTGCATCGAGAAGGCCCTAACCCAACTCAAGGGGGCAGTTATGGAAGTTGGCTATCTTCTAAAATGTATTCTTGTTGTTCTTATTTTTTTGGCCTTGCTTTACTAGTCAAAATGTGATGATGTATCGCCATGTACCAAAAATGAATGATAAAAAAAAGTTAAGGATTTGCAAAGAAAAATGCACACGGACAGGATGCGTCCGGGATGTGTCCGCGCGCTGGGCGCACGGCCACCACATCCCAGGACACGCCCGGACACGACCCTAAATCTCTATCCAAACGGACAAAATCCGGACAAAAAGAACGTCCGTTTGGATTCGCGCGGTGAAGTTGGCCTCAAGGCGTAGCCAAGACCACCAGCAAAATGGAGACGGGTGAAAAGGAGAGACGAGTCTAATAGTATTAAAAAAATGGAGAGAGAGAGAGAGGGGGGAGGCTATGCTTTCATCGCGTTTTGAAACAGGCAACATCTAGTAGTTTTTTGAGGGTTGATATAGCTAGCCATGCCATTGGACGTTCTATCCACGGATGGTGGGGCATGCAGGGCAGTGAGGAGTACGGAATATGCCAAGCTTGATCCATTCTTCATGATGGTAGACTGTTCTTCTTCATATTCAACAAGCATAAAAAAAATTAGCATCAAGAATAGCCAACAAAAGTCTATTATTTCTCAACACCTAAAAAATTAGCTCCGATTAAACAGCACAGTCATCTTCTTGCCGTCTTCTGTAATTTCTTGCCATTAACAGCAATGTGGCCGTACCGGATTCAGAGAGCTGCATGCACTCCAACTCCATGATGCAGTTTTAGGAGCATCTGCTAGGACAAACACTTCGGCAAAAACCCTAATCAGAAAACACTACCGGAACAGGGCTCTACGCCGACAGCCAAATATATGCCGACGGCTGCCGTCGGCCTAGTCCGAGCTATGCCGACAGCTAACTCCTGGCCGTCGGCATACAATGGCCGTCGGGCTATCCGCGTCTACGCCGACAGCAGCCGTCGGCATATATAGGCCGTCGGCTTATTCCAGACTACGCCTACAGCGGCCGTCGGCATACATAGGCCGTCGGCATAGATGCGGGCCCGCTGACAACTGTCATCACTGCCGTCGGCATAGCCGACACGTCATCGATCCGCGGCGCTGTACATCTGCCCTGGCCGCACCTATGCCGACGGCTTTGCCGTCGGCATAGTTTTTTTTTTCTTTTTTTCCATATAGTATTATTATTATCATTAAGCATACAATATGTGTTAATAAGCATACCTATAGATTGTGTTAATAAGCAAATAGTATGTGTTAATAATAATACATATAGTTTTTTTCTTTTTCTTCACTGTTTTCTTTATTATTTTTATTTAACTAACTTACATACAGTATGTGTTAATAAGCATACATACATTATTTTTCGGTTCTGTACAAAGCGTTGTGACCCCCCTCACGAACGGTGCCGCCGCCAGCCGGCAACTGGAATGGGGAACAGCCGCATCGGGTCTATACGAAGGGGACTTTGCTCCAAGTGTTTATATATATCGGATGACCTACCATAACAGGATGGTGTTATGGCATGTCCAAAGAGGCGGCACGCGTCTCCCGGGTGTGGCCCCGTCACGGACGGCGCCGCCGCCGACACCTGGAGGGGGGGGGGGAACGGACGCGTCTGGTCTACATGGAGTGGATTTAGCTGTGGGTTTGGCCCGGATGTTGCTCCCCGGTGTCCCTCTGGGCCGACCCGACACAACCGGGTGGAGAGATCCACTGGTCAAAGCCCGTTCGTGCAAAGTCAAAGGGCTAGATCCCGTGGTCAACCGCTCCAGGGTTAGGCGGGACGGGGGCCCTGGGAGGTAGCAATGCCACCGGAGCG
>NC_041392.1:742359225-742359996 GCF_002162155.2 Triticum dicoccoides | reverse complement strand
TTTATTTTTTTTGTTCTGTTTCCCTTTTTATTTTATTTTGCCACTGTTTTCAAATTCAAAATAATTTCTTACAGTGCCAAAACATTCTGAAATATTTTATGTTACCTCTCTGGATTATTCCAAAAGTACATAAAACATTTCAAAGCATTTGCAAATATATTCATTATATATTATGAATATATCCCCAAATTCAAATAGATTATTGATTTAAATTCAGAGACCAAATAATTCCTTAAAAATATTCCAGAATTTTGGTTTGATATATAACTCTTGCCAAAATTCACAAAACTATTTTTAGGGCATTTTGGATTCACAGAATGCAATTTTAAAGGGTGCTTGCCCTTCTTTTATTTAGGGTTTTGAGGCTTCCAAAATTCCTCAATTCAAGTTTTCAAAAATATAGACATGATGCACACATGAAGCTAACCTAGAGCAATGCCAGAAGTTAGGGATGTGACAATTTAGCTGTGGTTTTGGCCCGGATGTTGCTCCCGGGTGTCCCTATGGGCCGACCTGACACAACCGGGTGGAGAGGTCCACTCGTCAAAGCCCGTCCGTGGGAAGTCAAAGGGCTAGATCTCGTGGTCAACCGCTCCAGGGTTAGGCGGGACGGGGGCCCTGGGGGTAGCAATGTCACCGGAGGGTCGTACCGGGCCCTCATACATGCGGGTGGTGTTGTGGCATGTCCGAAGAGGCGGCACGCGTCTCCGGTGCGTGGCCTCCCTCACGGAAGGCGCCGCCGCCGGCACCTGGAGGGGGGAAACGAACGCG
>NC_041392.1:742321837-742357847 GCF_002162155.2 Triticum dicoccoides | reverse complement strand
GGATGTTGCTCCCCGGTGTCCCTCTGGGCCGAACTGACACAACCGGGTGGAGAAGACCACTAGTGAAAGCCCGTCCGTGGAAAGTCAAAGGGCTAGACCTCGTGGTCAACGTCTCCAGGGTTAGCTGGGACGGGGGCCCTGGGGGTAGCAATGCCACCGGAGCATCGTACCGGGCCCTCATACATGTGGGGTGGTGTTGTGGCATGTCAGAAGAGGTGGCACGCGTCTCCGGGGTGTGGCCCCCGTCACGGACGACGCCGCCGCCGGCACCTGGAGGGGGGAAACGGACACGTCGGGTCTACACGGAGTGGATGTAGCTGTGGGTTTGGCCCGGATGTTCCTCCCGGGTGTCCCTATGGGCCAAACTGACACAACCGGGTGGAGAGGTCCACTGGTCAACGCCCGTCCGTTGGAAGTCAAAGGGCTAGATCTCGTGGTGACCTACTAAGCTCCAGAACGAGCACGCGAGGTGGCGGCGATGCACTCCCGGACCCGTGACCAGGCCACGGCCTCGGCGGACGAAGCTGCTCGAGTTCGGCGCCTCCCCTCCCCTCTCCTCTGTGTGGTTCCGGGAGAGGAGAGGGTCGAGCGGTTAAAAAAACATTAAAATTTTATATGAAATAATAATACATAAAAAATATTTAAAAAGAATAATATAACTATAAAAAACATTAAAAATCTATATGAAATAAAAAACATGAAGAAGGAAAAATGTAAACTATTAAAAACATTAAAAAAGATAAATATAACTATGCGACGGCAAAGCCGTCGGCATAGTTGAGGCCATAGGGGACGTGTCATGTGGATCAGTGACGTGGCGTCTATGCCGTCGGCATAGACTGCCTTATCCCCTCGCGCGGCGTCTGCTCCACTCATTCTCTCCCAGCTCCCCGCCGCGACCCCGCGAACTGCTCGCCGCCGACGACGACTCCCCGCCCCTTGTCGCCGCCGCTGCACTCGCCCCCGCCCCCTTGTCGCCGCCCACTCGTTGCTGCCGCACTCGCCCCCGCCCCTGCCGACGCCGCACTCGCTCCAGCTTCCCCCGCCCCTCCCTCCTCGACCCCGGCCCGCCCTGCGTGGACGCCGCCCCGGCCGGCCCACGGCTCCAGTAGGGGGGGGGTGTGGTGAGTTGCTCGCGCGCGCAACCAGGGAGAAGAGGGAGTTGGGCGTGGTGGCGGCTGACGGGGGACGAGGCTCTCTGCTACGTGCGCGAACAGAGGTGAGTTTTCTAGCGCTTTGGCCATCGAGTTGCTGTCTGCGCGCACCAATTTTTGCATCCACGGGCAAAACTCTCTACTGGAGCATGGGTTTGAGATTTGCTAGTCAAGGGAGAAAAGGACTAGAGTTTCACGATGGGTTGATGGATGCATGAGCTTCGGGAATACACACTATAAATGTTTCAGGTTGTAGGCAACAATTTACAGAGGAGTTTCTTTTTTGGTAGGCAACACACAGAGAGATAAGAGGCAAAAATACTGCATTATATTTTCATCATATGTGTGTCCAGTAGGCAAATTCTGTGTGATATATGTGTTCATATAGCTTTTATCTTAGCATGTCAATATCTGCGTTTTCAGCAGGCAATACTGTAACCTATCTGCATTCATAGTAGCTTTTTGTTCAGCATATATATGCGCCTTCAGTAAGCAAAATGATGTAATATCTGTGATCATATAACTAGAACCCACCACTTGTTTTTTCAGTAGGCAACATAATTAGGATCTTGTTTTTGTGCAGTCAATATGCGTTTAGCAGGCAATATTGTCGAATGTGCACTCATTTAGGCCCAATTCTCAGATATCTGGAAATACAGAGGGGCGAGGGTTGCTGAAATCGAGAAATTTTCAGAGCAAAACTCAAATTCCGACAGAAAATCAACAGCTAGAGGTCTTAGATATGTCTCCCATGCACAAATCCTCACTCCACCATTTTGGATTAGGGACGGATTAGAGGTGCGGCAGCACACAGTCATTGAGAGGGAGGAAGTGCAGCAGCTCATAGTTGCTTGGATTTTGGGGTGGTAGGCAACAATTCATGTCGCCATCCCATCAGATCCCAGGGATGTAGGCAATAGTATGCAGTGTTTTTACTTTTAGGCAATAGAAGATTTAAAACTAGGCAATAATAGTGGATCTATAGGCTGTTTTTAGAGTGTGTTTCATGCTGGCAAACAACAACAGCAGATACAAATCAGGCTGTGTATGAAATTAGGTCAAGTGTGGGGTGCATATTTTTCTATTTTTCCTAATTATGTCCGCTGTGCTTGCCTACATTTTATATCAACTGAAGAAAAACAAAGAGAGCACCAGCCATCTTCTAGGCAATAGAATATGTTTTTCCAGGCAATACAATGTGTTCTGCTAGCTTTTTGATCTGTTACTATAAGCGGGAGTTACAAATGATATCTCTACAATATGTGGTAGTACAAGTCTGTATTTTTCTGCAAATCCCCTCATGCTAGTCTTAGTGCTGCTAAAAAGTCAGTTAAGTTCAGTCAAAAGTTTGCTCTATTATCTCTGCTGGGATTTGTTCCTACCTTTTTGCTTGAGATATCTGTTGTCGTACAGATTTAGCGAAGGTTTCTTAGATGAAATCATGCAATAGTAGGGTTGCTCTGGTTTTTCTATTTTTTAATTCAGTAGATGTGCAGATTTAGCAAAGTGCAGTACTTGAACATAGGCACTTCTCTCTGAGAGTAAATGTGCATGTGTAAGTGTAGGGCTGGCCTTTTCATACCTAGCAGCCTCAGTTTATCTCCAAGGAACTATTGTAGTTCCAGACATTATTGTAGGCATTTTTGGATATATGCAGGCATCTTTTCAACAGCAGATTTTCAGACATTTTTTTAGGCATTTTTGGGTGATACATAGGCATCTTAATTGTACTTTTAGACATTATTGTAGGCATCTTTTCACCGGGTGGAGGGGAGGTTGACCCCGAGTGGGGCCGAGGAGGAGGAGGCCGAGGAGGGCGAGGAGGGTGGAGGGGAGGTTGACCCCGAGTTGTGGGGTGACTTGCCACCGGGTGCTCCGCAGGGGTGGCTGCGTGGTAATGCCGGAGTACCTACACCACCTTCTATCGAGGCGCACAAGTGGCTCATTGAACCTGCGGGGATAGAGTAAGTGCATCTCAATCATACTTTCAACACATGACAACATTTTTTTATTGTACACATGGCAACCCTTTGATTCTTTTGCAGTAACTGGATCCTTCACGGAAAGGGCCGTAAACCGAACGGCCTTCTCACTGTCCTGTTGAAGCAGTTTTGGCCTGGCCTATTCTGCCCGCGGCCAGACAGGGACCCACAGCTGCGTGTTTTGGCCACAAGCTGGGCCCACTACGAGGCTTGCAGCAACGCGGAGTACGGGACGGCCGCTAAGGCCGCGATCACCAAATTTTGGGTAAGTTCCCTTTTGAATCACTTGTCTTTAGTTTCGTTCATAGTTTATCATTGAATCACTCAAATCATGCCTTGTTTGCTTCTGGTTTATGCATGATTGCAGCAACTCTATAGAGTTCTTGATGAGCACAAGGCCAGAGCCGACGTGGTCTTACTTGCGTCTGCAAAGAAGAAAGCTCGTCAGTTGCAGTACGAGGTGCGTTGGGTTGCCGTCTCACAGTACTACCACATCTACCTGCAACAAAAGATGACCAAAACTCAAGCACAGAGGCAAAAAATTACCATGAGCAGGGAGCAGTTCATGATGGTAACTATTACTGACTTTTCATTGTTTCAAGGAGTCAACTATATGTTTTGTGCTCACATGTCATGCTTCCAAAATTTGCATAGGTTGTTCCTCGTTGGTGCTATGGAAGGCATGACAGATGGGCGTGTTTGGTGGAAGGTGGGTCGGTGATGATCCAGAGTTTGTTGCCAAGAGCATCAAGGCCCGCGCTAACCGTGGAAAAGACGGGACACACGGCCAAGGAAACAGGAACCACTGGGGCTTCAAGGCCATGAAGGTATATCTATATGAAAGATGCATTTTGGTTCTTCTTTACCGTCATGTTCTTATGTATAGCTAACTTCTGTTTGACGTTGCAGGAGGACAAGTTGCAGAGGCCGCTCTCAGACATGGAGTCGTGGAAGCTGGCCCGCGAGCGGAGTGATCGCAAGGAGGGCGAGAGCCAGTACTACGGCAACACCGAGAAACACCTGGAGTCTTACACTTAGAACTATCAGAAGTTGCATCCGGATGTTCCCGTTCCTGAGGTCGCCCAGTCTCAGATCGACGACACGGCGGTGGTGTCCATCCAGGGTAAGTCCCATGGCCGGTATCCGTGTTTCGATGGCTTGGTCACTCCGTTGATCTCGTACACACGGCTTCGAGCTACCAACCCGAGCCCGTTAGAGAGTACGGGGCGTTCGCAGCCTCCCTTAGTCCGCCAACATGCTATAAGTACTTCCCCTTATCTTCTTTGTCTCTATCTTTCTTAGTTTATTTTCATCACTACCCACTTAGAAA
Organism: Triticum dicoccoides; assembly: GCF_002162155.2. Lineage (NCBI taxonomy): Eukaryota > Viridiplantae > Streptophyta > Magnoliopsida > Poales > Poaceae > Triticum > Triticum dicoccoides. Next base: position 742,353,381 of record NC_041392.1, on the reverse strand, counting down.
CAACCTCAATTTTGTAGGCATATCAGGCCTTTCTCGAGCATAGGCATATTGAGGTGAGGGAGTACTTGCAACGAGTGAAGGCAAACGATGATTACAGCCGTCAAGTGATGGCGGTTAGTTTTGCCCTCTTAAACCAAGCTCAAATTTGCACTTTCATTCCTTCTGACTTTGTTGATCACGGCTTGTTTCTAAGTGGACTTGTTTAACTAACATCCAGGCTATGTTGGCGTCTTGGACTAACCGCACGGAGCCACCACAAGTTGGACCCCCACCACCACCTGCGGGAGACGCCCCACACATTCCCACGTTCGAGGAATGGCTGGCACTAGGCGGTGATACTCCGGTTAGTAAATTTGCCTAACTAATGACAAACTAGTTCTCGTTCATTCAACACTATCATGTCATATTTACCGTTAGAATCTTCTTTCAAACATGTAGGGGACCGGTGGCTCGACTCCTGCTCCGTCGACCCCAGTCACTCCGATCTGGCAGAGTGATGGTGGTCGCGGTGGCGGTTTTGGCGGAGGAGGACTTGGCGGTGGCGGTTTTGGCGGAGGTGGACTTGGTGGTGGTTTTGGCGAAGGTGGACTTGGCGGAGGTGGTGGTTTTGGCGGAGGTGGACTCGGTGGTGCTTGATGTCAATGATGATTCAGTGTATGCGGCCGTTGTGCCATGTCTTTCATGTTTCAACTTTTATGATGTTTCATGTCTTGCACTACTCTTATGTTCGTGGACTTTCGCCGGTGATGATCTTTAGATGATGAACTTGACTATGTTTAAATGATGTTGATGAACTGTCATATTTCATATTATTCTATTTTGAAATGTTGTCAAATGAATTGGAAAAGAGAAAACGGGGAATATAAAAAAAACTATGCCTACGGCAAAGCTGTCGGCATAGATACGCTCAGGAGCCACCAGGAGGCGACACGTGGTAGGGCTATGCCTACGGCCAAGCCGTCGGCATAGATTTATATCTATGCCGACGGCTTTGCCGTAGGCATAGCCATGCCACCAGGTTACACCAGGAGGCGACACGTGGCAGGGCTATGCCTACGGCAAAGCCGTCGGTGCCACGTGTCGCCTCCTGACCCGCCAGCAGTTTGACGGCGCCGTCCGTTGCCGTCAGACGGAAAACTACGCCGACGGTTAAACTATGCCGACGGCTGCGCCAGGGCCGTCGGCATACCCCCCTATGCCGACGACATTATTATGCCGACGGTCTGACAGGAGTACGCTGACGTAATCTAGACTGACGGCTCTATGCCGACGGCTGCCGTCGGCATAGATCTATGCCGACGGCCTAGGGGCCTATGCCGACGGCCCGTGGCCGTAGGCATAGACCGCGAGTCCGGTAGTGAAAGCTACTCCACATCACAATATACATTAATTCAGTCTAACACATGGTAATTGATTTTGGATTAGAATATATGAAAACTGCAACAATCCTACTAGTATTACAACATGTCTAGTAAGTTGATGGCCTAATGCTATCCAGCTCCTCAACAACTAACACGAACTGAACCCATGTAATACAGATGGCGTGAGTTACACACGCTCTAAAAGTTGATCGCCCCTCACCCATACAAGATCACAAGAGGCGTCTCATGGTGTCATCCTCTAATCCATGCATTAGCAACGTAATCGAAGCTATTAGAAAGACACCACTCCCTTATGACTTTCATAATGTTCAACCTCAATCACATACTCGGCGAGCTCCTGCTACAAGGCGTTATTCATCGGTGCTTGTGAAGACCCACACTGGCGGCTCACATGGAGACCCTGGGTGCCTCTTTGCGTCAAGTTCTTCCTATGGCTGGCCATGCAAGACCGTTGTTGGACCGCGGAGCGTCTAGCCCGTCACGGTCTACCGCATGAGGAGGCATGTGCACTATGTGATCAAGAAATGGAGACCATGCAGCATCTCCTAGAAGGCTGCTCATTCTCTCGACAAGTATGGCATGAGATCCTCGGTTGGGTTCACACCTCGGTCAACGTCCCCGACCCCGACACGCCCTTCCAGACTTGTTGGAGCTCTTCCCACGACCACACGCCAGCCAGCATGTGCAAGGGTCTGTCCTCCCGCATCATACTGACGACATGGTGGCTCCGGAAAACACCACAATGGATGCATCTTTGATGGAGCCAGACCATCGATCACCCTCATCTCCGATACCATCAAGGACGAGGCGCGCCTATGGGCTAAGGCGGGCTCTAACGGGTTACAAAACATCATCCCCAGCGTGTAATTCTTAGTTTTGTTTTTGGGGCTGGGCAACCCCCTTGATCTAGTCTACTCCTACACTTGTGCACCATGCCTCTAGTGTACACGGCCTTGTATGCGTTGCAACCGCATGCTTGTACTCTCCTTCTATCAATGAAAAGATACACAACTTGCGTATTCGCAAAAACAAAATAATGTCCAACCTTGCCACACAACTCTCTTGCTACTTTCAAAAAAATATTTGTGGTCCTCACAAGCTCCATCCAAGTGAAGGAATTCAACACGATTTTTCTTCCCCTCATCCGACATAATAATCCAGCGGCTAGCCAAGAACATTACCTTCACAAGGAACTCCACTGCTACAAAGGAAGCGTTGCAACCTACATACACCGCAGTCGCCGTGGATGACCGTTCATTCATCATCAACCAAAGAAGCATTGTCTTCTTCGCCTCACGATCTCCAAATCCACGACTAATGGCAGAAAGCCTGTCACCATTTATTCTCCACGACATTCGAGATCTCTCTTCCCCACATCAACAGGACCCTCAAGGTAGGAGAAGGGCTTCCATTCATCATCACATCTAACTACATTGGCCTCACGAACACATCCACCGATAGTGATGTGATGAATTGGTTTGCCGTCGTGGAGTTGGACAGTGGTGGATCATAGTGTGGACCAATAGGGGGTGTCGGTGTCAAAACCGGCGGATCTCGGGTAGGGGGTCCCGAACTGTGCGTCTAAGGCGGCTGGTAATGTTGGGGAATGTTGCAGAAAACAAAAAAATTTCCTATGTTTCACCAAGTTCAATCTATGGAGTCAACTACCAACGAGAGGAGAGTGCATCTACATACCCTTGTAGATCGCGAGCGGAAGCGTTCAAGAGAACGGGGATGATGGAGTCGTACTCGCCGTGATCCAAATCACCGATGACCAAGTGCCGAACGGACGGCGCCTCCGCGTTCAACACACATACGGAGCGGATGATGTCTCCTCCTTCTTGATCCAGCAAGGGGGATGGAGAGGTTGATGAAGATCCAGCAGCACGACGGCATGGTGGTGGATGCAGCAGTGATCGCAGCAGGGCTTCGCCGAGCTTCTGCGAGAGGGAGAGGTGTAGCAGGGGAGAGGGAGGCGCCAAGACTTGAGGTGTAGCTGCCCTCTCTCCCCCCTTTATATAGGCCCCCTAGGGAGGTGCGCCAGCCCTAGGAGATGGGATCTCCTAGGGGGAGCGGTGGCCAAGGGGGTGGAGTACCCCCCAAGGCAAGTGGAGGCGCCCCCTCCCCTAGGGTTCCCAACCCTAGGCGCATGGGGGTGCCCAAGGGGGGGTGCACCATCCCACCAGGGGCTGGTTCCCCTCCCCACTTCAGCCCATGGGGCCCTCCGGGATGGGTGGCCCCACCCGGTGGACCCCCGGGACCCTTCCGGTGGTCCCGGTACAATACCGGTGACCCCTGAAACTCTCCCGATGGCCGAAACTGCACTTCCTATATATAATTCTTCACCCCCGGACCATTCCGGAACTCCTCGTGACACCCGAGATCTCATCTGGGACTCCGAACAACTTTCGGGTTACTGCATACTCATATCTCTACAACCGTAGCGTCACCGAACCTTAAGTGTGTAGACCCTACGGGTTCAGAAGACACGTAGACATGACCGAGACGGCTCTCCGGTCAATTACCAACAGCGGGATCAGGATACCCATGTTGGCTCCCACATGCTCCTCGATGATCTCATCGGATGAACCACGATGTCGAGGACTTAATCAATCCCGTATACAATTCCCTTTGTCAATCGGTACGTTACTTGCCCGAGACTCGATCGTCGGTATCCCAATACCTCGTTCAGTCTCGTTACCGGCAAGTCACTTTACTCGTACCGTAATGCATGATCCCGTGATCAACCACTTGATCACATTGAGCTCATTATGATGATGCATTACCGAGTGGGCCCTGAGATACCTCTCCGTCATACGGAGTGACAAATCCCAGTCTTGATTTGTGCCAACCCAACAGACACTTTCAGAGATACCTGTAATGTACCTTTATAGTCACCCAGTTACGTTGTGACGTTTGGCACACCCAAGGCACTCCTACGCTATCCGGGAGTTGCACAATCTCATGGTCTAAGGGAATGATACTTGACATTCAGAAAAGCTACAGCAAACGAACTACACGATCTTTGAGCTAAGCTTAGGATTGGGTCTTGTCCATCACATCATTCTCCTAATGATGTGATCCCGTTATCAATGACATCCAATGTCCATAGTCAGGAAACCATGACTATCTTTTGATCAACAAGCTAGTCAACTAGAGGCTCACTAGGGACGTGTTGTGGTCTATGTGTTCACACATGTATTATGATTTCCGGATAACACAATTATAGCATGAACAATAGACAATTATCATCAGCAAAGAAATATAATAATAACCATTTTATTATTGCCTCTAGGGCATATTTCCAACAGGTAACAGGAGGCAGGGGACACGATGTTTTACCCAGGTTCGGGCCCTCTTGATGGAGGTAAAACCCTACGTCCTTCTTGATTAATATTGATGATATGGGTAGTACAAGAGTAGATCTACCACGAGATCAGAGAGGCTAAACCCTAGAAGCTAGCCTATGGTATGGTTGTATGTATATATTCTATCGACTAGCCTGGCCTCGGTTTATATAATGCACCAGAGGCCTAGGATAACAAGAGTCCTAGCCGAATACGCCGGTGGGGAGGAGTCCTTGTCTTGATCGCCAAGTCTTGCGGAATCTTCCTTGTATGCGACTGATGTCCGAACTGGCCCATGAGTATACGGCCACGGGGGTCCTTGGCCCAATCTATCAGATCGGGAGATGACGTGTTGAGTACCCCCTAGTCCAGGACACCGTCAGTAGCCCCCTAAACCGGTCTTCAAGTTAGGGACGCTCCTCGATTCTTCTGAACTGTTCTTCATCTTCGGTCATCGGTCTTGAAAACTGGTTCAACAAATCTTCTTTATCTTCGATCTTGAGGATCTCTGAAATGCATTCGATGGGTTTACACGTCGGGTATCCGAGGAGCCCCTTTAAGTTTCCGGGCTTTACCAATGCCTTGTTATTTTTATGCCGCACCTCTGGTTTGAAGTTGTTCCCGGGAGGCAGTGTCCTCTTGCGTCCGAGCTCCAACGCTGGACTGCATTAGAGGTATCTTTTGCAGCCGAGCACCAACGTCGGACTGCTTTCCGAGCTCCAACGCCGGAATGTATCCGAGCTCCAACGCCGGACTATATCCAAACTCCAACGCCGGACTGTATCCGGGCTCCAACGCCGGAATATATCCGAGGTGTCATATCACCTTGGTTCAAAAAAGTTGAAGGAGTTTAGCCGACCTTAATGCTGGAAATGCCCTCTATGGAGCCAGCCACTAGCGCCCGAGCTTTATGCCATACTGCTTCCGAGGTGGTGCACCACCCCGACTGTGGGCCGGTTTTTTGTCAATAGTTTTGATTGGTGCAATTTATTCTCTACCGAGATATATAGCCAGTAACCCTCAAGGTGTGTATCAGTTTAAAACCCGAGATGCACCTGAAGGATGATGTAAGACCGCTGATCCCAATAGCTGCTGAGACTCAGGTTGATTTGCAAAATCAGCCTGAGGATCAAGTCCTAGCTCGGCAGAATACTTCGGGACACTAAAAGCGGAGCACTCAGTCCTCGAGACTCAGGTTGGGTGCGGCCGACCAACCTGAGGATCAAAATCTCCTCGGAAACTATATTGCACATAAAATTTTCTGAATTGGACAGGCAATGCAGTAGCCCCCGAGACACTGGTCGGGTGGCAACACCAGATCAGGGGATCGATGTGCCCCTTTAATATTTGTAAATAATAAGCCCGATGCCCAGTAGCCCCCGAGCCTTAATGCGGGCACGGGTGGCCGAATTAAGGATCAATATCCATAGTAAAATCACAAATTATGTGTAATGACTCTATGTATCCAAGTACTTTACGTCATTAATGCTCGGATCCGCATTGTACAAAACTTTGTTGACCGACCATCGGCTTCCACCTCCTCGGCCAGTAGCCGAGGAGTGTTTGTCCTACTTTATAAAGCCTTTATGAGGGCAAAGATTTACGACAAACAAGGCAATCTGGCCACACGGTTTTATACACAAAGGTACGCAGAAAGATATGTTATATTACTGTTTAACAGAAGAAATGTCTTCCAAAGAAAATAGTCCCGCTATTGGTTCCTTTCTTTGGGTTGTCATGCTAAGCATGATCATGAAACCTCAGCTCCAATGTAAGAGCAAAATATCGAGAATTTAGTTTCGGAGGCCAGTTAATAGCCCCCGGTAGTGTTCGGCGACAGTCGAGGTCAAGCCGTAAACACTTCGGCCATTGTTATGAATGGCCCGTCATTTAACACCGTCATCGGATTGCTGAACAGTTTACGCTTATTGTGACAGTCAGTTTTCGGCTTTCTCCACTGAGGTGCTGAACCATGTGAGCTGGAAGCACAATCGCAGTGGTTCTCCCTTTGCACACCTAGCCGAACAAAGCGGAACGTAGGAGGCAAGCGCAGGAGCCGGGCAACCCAACTATTGACCGAAGACACAATTCAAAACCGATGCATATATAGCAATATCCGAGAATGTTTTTGCCGAATCTCTAAAGGTGTCCGGCGTTGCACTGCGAGACTTGTGCTGACACACACAAATAGTTTAAAAGTGCCATAAGCTTGGAAAACCAAAAAACGTTAGTAAAAACCTGACGTCCGAACAAGATCAAGTGTTTGGTGCCAATCGAAAATTGGCCTTAGCAAAAGAAGTTCTTCTGTCGTGCTTTAACATGATACATCCGTTCTCAAGACTTCAAGCGGGTCAGCCTACGGCTTCAACCTCCTACCCCGAGGGCGGAGTACTTCTCATTAGGCCAGTTTAGCAAACTAAACTCTAGCGGCTTTGAGAGAGAAATTAGGCTCCCCGGCTAGTGACCACACGCTCGTGTCGAAAAAAGGAGTGATAGATAATAATAATAAAACTTTGCAACGACTAAGAAGAAGAACACTTATCATAAAACGACTCATATAAATTTAAGAGCCCCCGAGTGACTTGGGTAAAAGAATGATTGCATGTACCAAAGTACTTATATCATATCTATGTTCAACCGAACTTTAAACGCGTCTTAACCGACCGTCGGCTTCTCCCTCTTCGGTCAAGGACCGAAAAGTGTTATGTACTCCATCTGTCGAGAATATCGACGGTGTTTCCAATAACCAGGCAATCAGGCCATAAGGCTGTACTAGACAAAGCGCGCTCAGGGAACTTATGCTATATTACTACAAAGTGTAAGAAGCATCTTCGAAGAAAATAGTACCCCCACCGATACCTTTCTTCGGTGCTCATTGTTATTATGAGACTTGTGCAATAGATTTTTTGTACTCATGAGTTCCGTTGTGTGCCGACCATCATTGAAAACTATAAGAGCGCTAGCTTTCGGCTTCACCCAGTCTGAGGTCCGGCTTGGATGACCCGATCGTGACAATCGCAGAGGTGCTCCCTTTACTCCCTAGCCAAACAATCAGGAACGTAGGGGTAAACACAGGAGCGAGGCAACCCAGCTTGCAAATCACTTAAGTCAATATGATGCATATTGTGGCGTAATACACGAACAAGGAACGAAGTCGTACAAGTATAATCATATGCAAAAGGAAAAGCTTCATGAAGGAAGCCCCCAAATTAATTGTGTATTTGAATTTATGCGTCACAAACAAAGTTTGGACAAGGATATTTTTTACAAGCAACTTTTTTCCAAAAAAGTATAATGCTTGGTCGAACCGAACACAAGTTAGAAATTAAAGCTTTGAGCATGAAAGCGACTTAGCTGGTTAATGTGTTCGGTATTGATGAAGCGGTCCGAGCTTGATGCGGGGCAAGGTTCCATCCCCCAAGCCGGTCCCGAGGTGGCGGAGCTGAGAGCTCGACACGCCGAAGTGGTGACATAGCACGGTCAATGCAGACTGGCAGAGTGACGCCGAAGTCCCCGAATCATTTTCCTGTGCACAAAAAATAGTGCAAACCGGAGATAATAGTAATAATGATAATTAAAAAAATCGTTGCATAATAAATAATTTATGCAAAGTGAGTAATAAAAGAAATATGGCCTGACGCCGAAGTCAATGTCGATGCAGGGCGTCGGCGTGATGCGGTAAAGGCGTGGCAAAGCCTGAATTCGCAGGTCGGTCCGAGCTCCGGATGCGGCGTTCGCCGAACTATGTACGAAAACTGACCGAACCACCATGCGACTGTCGTTAATGCGGCCACCATTTGATAGACCTGTGTACATATGATGGACAAACCAGAGTAATAATTCCTTGGGAAAAACAAACCCAAACAAGCAAAAAATACTGGGATTAATAGCACGTGGTTTATTTGTTGTAGCAATCCGAAGGAAGGTGATTCCCAAAATTGGGACTCGATCCGCACACCCATTGCCTGATGGGCGATAAAACGACGACATGGCAATGCTGGCAAAGGTTGGCTCGCCGAGGCAAAGCCCTCGGCCCAGCTAACATGACGGAGCTGGTCGGCTAGTGACGCCGAAGTGTCCGGAGTAGGTTGATGAAAAGATGGCAAAGCCCCCGGTCCAGCCGAGACGTCGAAGCCTCGATGTTAGCCGATGAGTCGAAATAGGTCGCGTGATGGACACCAGCTTGAAGAAGCAATAGTGCGATCCTGCCGATGCAGGTCGTGACGTGGTCGATGCCGGCTTGATGAAGCGACCATGCGGCGATGCCGGTATGCCCGTTCCATGTAATCCGTGGGGCGGTGATATTGGTGATGGTTTATCCTTCGCGATGCCGGACTCTTGTTCGGCTTGCCGAGATGATGATCCGAAGAAGTTGAGCTCGGCTCAACAAAGTGACGACGTGTCTAGCGCAGGTCGGCAGCCGTGGAGCAATATTGCCGGATTGGTTTGACACCAGCATGATGTTGAAGATCATGTTCAAAAGATCTTAAAGTTAGTGGGATGTGTTCGGGAACAGAACACAATACCCCATACAAAACTTCCTTCAAAAGGGATGTCCGAAATCCCGTTCATAAAAAAGACGAACTCGGGTCGGATTCGTTTTCGCGCAGAAAACATATCCGAAACGTGATGCACTAATCGGAATTTTCCCGTAGTTTGGAAGGTCAGATCGAGCTTCAATTTTGAGAGGTGGTAGATATAGGAATTCCGCATACGATCAACGGTTGGATCTTCCAAAGGACGTTCGAGCTAGAAGCTGGTCACCACGCCCTAAACTCATCCAGGTTCATGTCCAGATTTGACAGGGCTCCGGTATATCGTGGATTGCCAGAGATTCCTCCATCGGAACTCGACGAAATTTTCCAGGGTTGTTGTAGACTCAGTTCCGCACAATTCCACCAAAGTGATCGTCAAAGCGATACTCAAGGAGGTGGTGGCGGCAGATACGAGTTCGCTGCCCAGAAAAACAACACGGTCGCTTGAGGGCAATGTTGACGTTGAGCCCCCGAGCTCCATGGATGATTCCTCCATGATCTTGATAGAGATCGGAGTTGATGTTTGATGAAGGCCCTCGTCCGAACATGGTGATCCGAACACGAGGCGCAGTTCTTGGGCGAACCAAGGTGACCAGTCGAGCTGGTGACGAAGATGCCGAAGTCGCAGTTGATCTGCAGGCGAGCCATCGATCCTTTTGTCGATCACACAGCGGAACTCTCAATGAAAGCACCAATGTCGGTGTCAAAACCGGCGGATCTCGGGTAGGGGGTCCCGAACTGTGCGTCTAAGGTGGATGGTAACAGGAGGCAAGGGACACGATGTTTTACCCAGATTCGGGCCCTCTTGATAGAGGTAAAAACCTACGTCCTACTTGATTAATATTGATGATATGGGTAGTACAAGAGTAGATCTACCACGAGATCAGAGAGTCTAAACCCTAGAAGCTAGCCTATGGTATGATTGTATGTATATATTCTATCGACTAGCCTGGCCTCGGTTTATATAATGCACCAGAGGCCTAGGATGACAAGAATCCTAGCCGAATATGCCGGTGGGGAGGAGTCCTTGTCTTGATCGCCAAGTCTTGTGGAATCTTCCTTGTATGCGGCTGCTGTCCGAACTGGCCATGAGTATACGGCCACGGGGGTCCTCAACCCAATCTATCAGATCGGGAGATGACATGTTGAGTACCCCCTAGTCCAGGACATCGTCAGGGGGCAACTGCCCCCCCTCCACTTAATTTTCTCTCTACCTAACTAGTGTTTAAACTAGGTATTTCTCGCTCCTTCCCTACTAATTTGTCCCGGTTCAAGTCATGGCTCCGTTACTAGAGTGAGACACTGTTAAACAAGACAACAACCTCGGCTATAACCATGTTAATTTTGACATCAATGGTGTTCACTCCTCTGCGACACCTCACTTGTTCCTTGTTTTTCCAGCTCAACGATGAGACGATGATGCCTTACATTTGTGTGGATCAACTTCAATATCACCTCACAGATTGTTTTACTACACATGGTCATAGATAACAAGAGCAAGCCGACCATGATCATGCCACAATTACCTTTGGACATCTCCATGACCCTCCTCAGCAATGTGGCCCACTTTGGATTCTTAATGTGCATTGGAGTCCGTTACCAAGTTAACAATGTAATAAGTAGTTTTCTGAGGGTTATGCTTTCATCGCGTTTTGAAACAGGCAACATCTAGTAGTTTTTTGAGGGTTGATATAGCTAGCCATGCCATTGGACATTCTATCCACGGATGGTGGGACATGCAGGGCAGGGAGGAGTACAGAATATGCCAAGCTTGATCCATTCTTCGTGATGGTAGACTGTTCTTCTTCATATTCAACAAGCATAAAAAATTACATCAAGAATAGCCAACAAAAGTCTATTATTTCTCAACACCTAAAAAATTAGCTCTGATTAAATAGCACAGTCATCTTCTTGCCGTCTTCTGTAATTTCTTGCCATTAACAGCAATGTGGCCGTACCAGATTCAGAGAGCTGCATGCACTCCAACTCCATGATGCAGTTTTAGGAGCATCTGCTAGGACAAACACTTCGGCAAAAACCCTAATCAGAAAAGCTACTCCACATCACAATATACATTAATTCAGTCTAACACATGGTAATTGATTTTGGATTAGAACATATGAAAACTGCAACAATCCTACTAGTATTACAACATGTCTAGTAAGTTGATGGCCTAATGCTATCCAGCTCCTCTACAACTAACGCAAACTAAACCCATGTAATACAGATGGCGTGAGTTACACACGCTCTAAAAGTTGATCACCCCTCACCCATACAAGATCACAAGAGGCGTCTCATGGTGTCATCCTCTAATCCATGCATTAGCAACATAATCGAAGCTGTTAGAAAGACACCACTCCCTTATGACTTTCATAATGTTCAACCTCCGTCACATACTCGGTGAGCTCCTGCTACAAGGCATTATTCATCGGTGCTTGTGAAGACCCACACTGGCGGCTCACATGGAGACCCTGGGTGCCTCTTTGCATCAAGTTCTTCCTATGGCTGGCCATGCAAGACCGTTGTTGGACCGCGGAGTGTCTAGCCCGTCACGGTCTACCGCATGAGGAGGCATGTGCATTATGTGATCAAGAAATGGAGACCATGCAGCATCTCCTAGCAGGCTGCTCATTCTCTCGACAAGTATGGCACGAGATCCTCGGTTGGGTTCGCACCTCGGTCAACCTTCCCAACCCCGACACGCCCTTCCAGACTTGTTGGAGCTCTTCCCACGAGCACACACCAGCCTATACGGTATGCCATGCTGAGTACCGCACCTGATGTGTGCCTTGCCACATGTCTGGCAAGAGGGTACAAAGGTGATCTAGGACTGGATCACCAGATAGCGGTCAAAATTGTCCTTAGAGGAATAAGGAAATGTTTCTCGGTTATGGAGGTGATAAAGAGTTCGACGTAAAGAGTTACGTCGATGCAAGCTTACCACCTATCCGGATAGCTCTGAGTAGAGATACCGGATACGTATAGTGGAGCAACAATTTGGAATAGCTCCAAGTGGAACGTGGTAGCAGCATCTACGATATGACATAAAGTTTTGCGAAATACATAGGGATCTGAATATGGCAAGACCCGTTGACTACAACCTCTCTCACAAGCATAACATGATCAAACCTAGAACTCATTGAGTATTAATCACATAGTGATGTGAACTAGATTAGTGACTCTAGTAAACTCTTTGGATGTTGGTCACATGGCGATGTGACCTGTGAGTGTTAATCACATGGCGATGTGAACTAGATTATTGACTCTACACTACAAGAAATATGTCAACTTATGACCTTCTGTCAGTGACCCTCGAAGAATTGGTCATAAATTTGTGACCATTTTAGACCAATTGGTCAAAAACTGTCTGGGGGGCTCTAAACCCTAAACCATAACGACCATTTTGGTCAGAAAGGTCATAATTTCATTAGAGGAAATGGTCATAAAGCAAACAGCGCTAGTCCGCTGCCTTATTTCTAGTTGTTAATGACCAATATAGATGGTCATAGCCTTGTAAATTGTGGTGGGTTGCTATGACTAGGCGCCACCTCATCAGTTTTGCCTATGTGTCATGTCCATGTGTCAGTTTTTGCCCTAGGTTGTGAAGCAACCTATATTTCTGTCATTCCCAAAATTCCCAAAAAAATCTCATAAATTCTTTGGGTCATATCTTCGTCAAATATGTAAAAACCTTCTTTGCCTAGTTCAAAAATAATTCAAAAATATTCATTTTCCTATTCTGTTCAAAACAACAGTTTGTGAAGGAAGTACCACTTTGGCATGTCCAAATAGTATCCATTTTCTACAGTTCTTTCCTATGCCCAAATAACCATCCTCCACCAAATGCCAGCTCAATCCATTCATTATTTTGAGCCGAGCTTCAACATTCGTATTTATGTCCAGTGTGGTAGTTTGCAAAGCATGTACCACCTAGGCTTCTCCTTTTGAGCTGAAAATTTGTGAAGACTGTCTTCTTAGTAACTGTTCATCCTCAGCCAAAACTCACGCCCATTAGCCATGTACATTTCCCGTACCGCTAATCAAACACTTGGCTGTTAATTCATGTTTGAGCATCGATCGGTCTCCTTGTGAGAATCTTATGTTGTAATTTTCTTCCTAGCACCTACCTGGGGAGTGCCCAACCCACTAGACATGTCTAGGCTTCCCAGAACACAAGGCAATGCCACGGTCACGCGGTGACCACGCGGCGGGCATGCGAGTTTACGCGCTCTAGAGTTGGGGGCCTCGGCCACCGCGCAAACCTCGACGTATCACCACCAAACCATGTATTTATGATTAAATAGGTACTTATGTAACTATAAATGATTTTTGGAAAAAATAAATAGTAAACTATGAGGTAACTGCAGTTCAAATTTGACCCGCTTCCTCCTAAATCGGCGGGAATTTGTCTTTTTCACCAGAGGTGGATAAAAACTTTTTACACCCAACCATTTTGTCAACTGTGCATTAAATATGGCCTAGTATTTTAGAAAAATGATTTGGTCCAATTTTGCAACAATTAATTGGGAGGTTCTTCACAAAAAAACCTCCTTTTGGGCACTCGAAAAATGGAAAATGGTTCTTTTGTCCAAAGAAAAAAAAACTTCCTTAGGCAACATTGTTTGCCATTCCAAGATGCCCCCTTGTGCACAATATGAGATCATTTGAACAAACTATGCCATGAATGTGGCCATAAGATTGATCATTTGGCTTGAAAGCCATGAATCTTCACGCATGATAGCTCGTTTCTGAGAACACTTTTTTAAAATAATTACCGTATTACAAGTTTATTATTTTTCATGGAAACTTGGTCACATATAATGACACAATGCGAAGGATTTCCAATTTTTTGATTTTTTTTGAATTTTTTATGCCCGTTTCAAAATGCGGTCAAAACGGCGGGCTTGACCGTTCCTAGCTAGTGGTTGAATCTTCGAAAACTTTTGGTGTTTCTATGATAAAATAGATACTTATGTACCTAGAAATGATTTTTGTAAAAAATAAATAGCAAACTATGAGGCAGCTGCAGTTCAAATTTGACCCGCTTCCAGCTGAATCGGTGACAATTTGTCTTTTTCACGAGAGGTGGATCAAAACTTTTTATACCCAAAATTTTTGTCAATTGTGCATTAAACATGGCCTAGTATTTTATAAAATTGATTTGGTCCATTTTTGCAACAATTATTTGGTAGTTCCTTCACAAAAAAACCTCCTTTTAGGCACTCGAAAAATGGAAAATGGTTTTTTCGTCCAAAGAAAATGAAAACTTCCATAGGCAACATTGTTTGCCATTCCAATATGCACCCTTGTGCACAATATGAGATCATTTAAGAAAACTATGCCATGAATCTGGCCATAAGATTGATCATTTGGCTTGAAAGCCATTGATCTCCACACATGATAGCTCGTTTCTAAGAACACTTTTTTAAAATAATTGCCATATTACAAGTTTATTATTTTTCCTGGGAACTTGGACACATATAATGACATAATGCGAAGGTTTCCCAATTTTTTGATTATTTTTGAATTTTTTATGCCCGTTTCAAAATGAGGTCAAAACAACGGGAATGACCGTTCCTAGCTAGTGGTTGAATCTTGGATTTTTTTTGGTGTTTATCTGATAAAATAGATACTTATGTACCTAGAAATGATTTTTGGAAAAATTAAAGAGCAAACTATGAGGCAGCTGCAGTTCAAATTTGACCCGCTTCCAACTGAACCGGCGGAAATTTGTCTTTTTCACGAGAGGTGGATCAAAACTTTTTACACCCAACCATTTGGTCAATTGTGCATGAAATATGTCCTAGTATTTTAGAAAATTTATTTGGTACAATTTTGCAACAAATATATGGTAGGTCCTTCACAAAAAAACCTCATTTCGGACACTCGAAAAATAGAAAATGAATTTTCCGTGCAAAGAAAATGAAAACTCCCTTAGGCATAATTGTTTGGAATTCCAAGATGCACCCTTGTGCACAATATGTGATCATTTGAACAAACTATGCCATAAATGTGGCCATAAGAGTGATCATTTGGCTTGAAAGCCATGAATCTTCACGCATGGTAGGTCATTTCTAAGAACAATTTTTTAAAATAATTACCATATTACAAGTTTATTATTTTTTCTGGTAACTTGGTCACATATGATGACACAACGCGAAGGTTTTGCATTTTTTTTGATTTTTTTGAATTTGTTATGCCTGTTTCAAAATGCAGTCAAAACGGCGGGCATGACCGTTCCTAGCTAGTGGTTGAATCTTGGAATTTTTTTGGTGTTTCTCTAATTAAATAGATACTTTTGTACCTAGAAATGATTTTTGAGAAAAATAAATAGCAAACTATGCGACAGCCGCAGTTCAAATTTGACCCGCTTCCAGCTGAATCAGTGGAAATTTGTCTTTTTCAACAGAGGTGGGTCAAAACTTTTTACACCCAAACATTTGGTCAATTGTGAATTATATATGACCTAGTATTTTAGAAAAATTATTTGGTCCAATTGTGCAACAATTATTTGGTAGGTTCTTCACAAAAAAAGTCATTTGGGGCACTCGAAAAATGAATTTTTTTTGTGTGCAATGCAAATGAAGACCACAAAATCATCATTGTTTGAAATCCTAAGATACACATATGTGCACAATATTGGGTCATTTAAACATACAATGTGAGGCTAATATGTTGAGTGTTTACCCGAAATAAGAGGTTAAAAAATATAAAAGAGACAAAAGAAAGAAACACAATTACATAAGCTGGATTTTGATTGGTGGAACCATGTATGACATGGATCGATGACATGGCAGACATCCTACCATCCATTGCTAGCAATCCCACGTCCATCCATCCATCCATCTGAAGAAAGGAGAGAAAAACCCACCGCACCCACTCCTCGTCCTCGCGAACCCTACCCAACCACTCTTCGCTTCCTCCCCTTCCTATCCCCTCCCCGCCGCCACCTCCCTCCCCATCCCCTCCCCGCCGCCACCACCGACCTCGCCTGTCGCCGCCGTGCACCAACCTCCCCTCCCCTTCCTTCCCTACCTTAGTCGTCCGCCTCCATCTTCGTGTCTGACCGCACACAAACTCCCTCATCCTTCTCTGTTAGGGTTAGGGTTCGCGGTCGGAGCGGAGCGGCGCGACGCAGCACTGATGGGATGGGTACCTGACGGACAGAGTTGGAGGAGAAGAAGCACCCCGACGTCTTCATCAGCCAACACCAAGACTAGCCTTCCATCTTCGACGCCGACGGATCCGCGAGCGACCTCCCAGGTTCTGCGGCCATGGCGGCGCCAGCGGCTTGGTCCGCGGTTGGTCCCTTGCTCCCTATTGTTCTCTGAGTGTTTGGTCCGCAGTTGATTTCCGATCGCCCTTGGGCGTTTGCTCCATGCAGGTGTACAACGAGGGGACCCAAATCGTCATCTGATGGTTCGAGAAGCTGATCATCTACGATGTCTGCGCACGACCCAACCCAACCTGGTGGAGAACACCTCCGGAAGCTAGGATTGGTAACGTTCTCCTATTCTTGATTCCTCTTTACCTGATCAGATGTGTGATTTATTACTTACCTGGGAGCCAAATCCATGATTGGGAGGGTCCGATTTTAGTTGGCCTTGTTGATGTTCTTTAAGTCTAGCATCTGAGAGGATCAGACACGTGAAGTGATTAATTTGCTAGCTACATGTGGTTGGGGTCTGGTACAAGTAAAAGGGCTTTGGCATTTGTTCATTTCTGAGCATATCCTGTAACTGTGGACTGTAACGGGTCGTGCATATAGCAATTTGGACAAGTTTATGGGGTCTGGTACATGCAAAGGGTTGTGGGTTGTGGCATTGTCATTTCCGAGCCCTGTAATAGGATCAGACTAAACACCTAGCCCACCTTGCCTGGTATGCTTGTATCTGCTACATGTTGTTTTCATCTTGATAGCTAGCAACCTAGCAGCATGAACTTTGATTATGAAATCTCTATATGTTGTATAATTAATTGGGTCAATCTCAAATTTGTTGTGAATTGTAAGATGCTTTGAGTAAATGTTTTTTTGCCTTCTCGCGTGTAGGTGGTCAGGCGAGATAGCAAGCAGAGGTTCAGTCTGTTGGATTAGGATGGCAACCTGCTGATTTGGGTTAACCAGGGGCAAACTATGGCAATATGATTTCTGCCTGACCCTCCAGACCATGGGGAAGTAGAGTCGGCCGCTGGCGGGGGACGTGGGCAATGACCAGATCGTCGTCCTCTCCAAGCGAAGGGGACGACTCAACTAGGTCTGCAGCTAACTCAACTTGACCCTGCTGTTGTTATGATTTCTGTAGTAGAAGCATGTTAAGAGACTTGGCTGTAGTCATGGAGGTGCTTAAATATGTTCTGCTTAGCCTTAGGGCATGACTAAGGCATGCCATATGTTCTGTTTGAAGTCACTTGCAAATAATCTAACCATATCAGCGGCTTCAGTAATTATATCATTATTGCCTTGTTTTGAGACTTGCACAAAATTACTTGATGGCCAATATTTCAACACAAAACGCTGAATCAGGATGTGAAGTGATTTTATGGGTTTCTGGGGTTCTATTGACTAAATCCTATTATTAGTATACTTTTTTGTTCAACACTTGAATATCCTGCTAGCATGTTCATCCGAAATTACTAGATGGTTTTTGTCTGTGCAAGTGGCTTAGCATAGTAAATTAGTATACTTTTTTGATATCCTGCTAGCAAATGATTATTAGCACAGTTGAGTTCCATATTTGTTTTAGGGGTGTGTGTGTGGGGGGGGGTACACTTTTAGGCCTTTTTTGCTCCGATCGCGATTTCTGGATTCTGGCCTTGGGATTTGTCAAATGTTCCAAGTTCAGTTTTCACTAGAAATACTGCTGGTCGTAAGTACAACAGTGCAAGCTATTCAATAATGGCAAATCTGCTGGTTATTAGCCGTCTCTGGTTAACTAGTTATTTGAGGGACAGTAGGGCGATAAATTACTGCAAAATGCTTAAAATGTGAAGCCTGTAACACTTGACAAGCATAATATACTAATATACCGTACATTACTAGTAGAATACTTTTGCTCTCATTACAGTGCAAGCAATTCAATAGCAGGGAACGCAATTACTTAACCATCTCTGACTAATCAGCCATTTAAAAAGCATTACTTATTAGGGGAGGGGTGGGTCTATTACTGTGCAACACTTGAATTCTTAGCACTGGCTAAGCATAATATATTTGTACTAATTCGTGTGTTTTCTGCTGTCTTTGAGAATATAAAAGAGCTCAAGTGCTTCAGTTGTCATTGCTGTCTCTTGTTTGATTTGTCAAACCCCAAGTTCAATTTTCACTAGGAATACAGTTTCTCTTGTCAGCGTGCAAGCAGTCCACTAATGTGAAATCTGCAAATATTTTACCATCCCTTACTAATCACCCATTTAATGGTTTAACATAGTGCATACATATATTTTATTAATTATCACCTCTTTTGGTGTCTTAACTAATAGTAGCAATATACAGTATATCTGTCAAGTATCCGATTCACGGACCAACTGGTGAACTGAAGCGCTTGTTCTTGTTGCTGCTGCTGTTGTTGCAGGACATGAAGCAGTGCAGCAGTAGCCAGTTTGCAAGGATGCTCAAGATTGCTGTCTGGTGCCTCACATCTCCTGAAAAGCACTTCATCACCCTGCGCGCCCACTGGTGGCTGCACTTCATCACACGCAGCCGCGAGTGCGACGCCAGGCTCGTCGTGCCCATGGGGAAACAGGTGAGGCCATCGGATTCTGCTGTTGTCATCGGCGTATCGCATATTTTTTTTAATTTCCTGGTGTTGTTCTGTTGGCTTGTCTCAGTAGGATTCAATTTGGTGAGGGTTGACATGATTGGTGATGTTGTATTATTGTGTCTCTTTGACTTGAGTTGTTGTACAGTTAGGATCGCTTATCGTGTCAGGGTGTCTGACTGCAATTTTTGGCTTGCCTGATGCTAAATTCTAGATGGTCTGCCCAAACGATGCTCATCGCGTTTCTGTTAGCCTGCGTTACAACTCTTTTTTTATTTAAAGAACAACCAAGTGGCACAGTGGTTCTACTTCTCATAAATTGACAGAAAGGTTCTAGCATGTTTTCATTTGCAAGTAAAACTCGACCTTCTTTTAGTTGAGTGAATATGTTTCTGATATGGAACGTTTTGCAGTACATTTCTTTCCTTCTAAATGTGAATTCATGTACATCATTAAGCATTTCACATTTGCTACTGTTATCCATGCCCTCATGCATTAGGATCGACCCCTAGCTGCTTGTGTATTTGTTTATTGTTTTGTTCAATATTCTTTTCCTAGCTGTTGTATATTTGAGGATATTGCTTTCATTCTGAATTCACAGCCATGATAATGATCGTTTCTTGTCTTTTACAGGAGCTCCAGGCTCAAGAAGTTGGAAAAAGGGAACGCTTCATCTTTGTAGATAATTATATGTTCCTGGATGATGTGAATGGCTGTTATAGTATTTCATAGCAGCACTTTTGTAGTTGTTCTAAATTCCTGGATGATGTGAACTATGGCATGATTGTAATATATATATAATATACTCATTTTGGTCGCCATTTATGAAAATTTGTGTGATTGGGGCTCTCTGGACCAAAATACTGGTTACTTTATTGTTGATATGTCGGAAATGAAACATATACTTATTTGGGCCCAAAAAAGGCCACAAATCAAACAATGAACAAAAGGCGAAGGCCAAGTAAATAAAAAGGCTTAGGCCCAAAAACGAAATAGATCACAAAAAGGCCATGCTCCATGAAATAAAAAGGCCAAATTGTTGGGCCAGGCCCATGTAGCTAGAGAAAATTAATAGAGAAAATATATAGTAAAAAGGCTGAATTGTTGGGCTAGGCCCTTGTAGAAAATCAAATTGGACCGGGCTGAATCTTGTGCCACGTCAGATTGCCATGCTGGATGCCTACGTGGCCTGGGAAGGTTTCTAGTGACCAAAACGCCACAGTAGACGTATTTTGGTCATAAACGTCTTCGACCATTCCAGAAGAAAGGTCGCTATAGTCAGTTTATGACCGCCAGCTTTTGACCTTCTGTTTTTGGTCACAAAAAGGTCGCAAATGAAAAACCATGACCTTTCAGTGACCAATAGTGGTGGTCACAAGTTGACATATTTCTTGTAGTGCTAGCGCAAGTGGGAGACTGTTGGAAATATGCCCTAGAGGCAATAATAAATTAGTTATTATTATATTATATTTCATTGTTCATGATAATCGTTTATTATCCATGCTAGAATTGTATTGATAGGAAACTCAGATACATGTGTGGATACATAGACAACACCATGTCCCTAGTAAGCCTCTAGTTGACTAGCTCGTTGATCAATAGATGGTTACGGTTTCCTGACCATGGACATTGGATGTCGTTGATAACGGGATCACATCATTAGGAGAATGATGTGATGGACAAGACCCAATCCTAAGACTAGCACAAGATCGTGTAGTTCGTATGCTAAAGCTTTTCTAATGTCAAGTATCATTTCCTTAGACCATGAGATTGTGCAACTCCCGGATACCGTAGGAGTGCTTTGGGTGTGCCAAACGTCACAACGTAACTGGGTGGCTATAAAGGTACACTACGAGTATCTCTGAAAGTGTCTATTGGGTTGGCACGAATCGAGACTGGGATTTGTCACTCCGTGTAACGGAGAGGTATCTCTGGCTCCACTCGGTAGGACATCATCATAATGTGCACAATGTGACCAAGGAGTTGATCACGGGATGATGTGTTATGGAACGAGTAAAGAGACTTGCCGGTAACGAGATTGAACAAGGTATCGGGATACCGACGATCGAATCTCGGGCAACTATCGTACCGATAGACAAAGGGAATTGTATACGGGATTGATTGAATCCTTGACATCGTGGTTCATCCGATGAGATCATCATGGAGCATGTGGGAGCCAACATGGGTATCCAGATCCTGCTGTTGGTTATTGACCAGAGAGTTGTCTCGGCCATGTCTGCATGACTCCCGAGCCCATAGGGTCTACACACTTAAGGTTCGATGACGCTAGGGTTATAGGGAAAGAATGTACGCGGTTACCGAGTGTTGTTCGGAGTCCCGGATGAGATCCCGGACGTCATGAGTTCCGGAATGGTCCGGAGGTAAAGATTGATATATAGGAAGTATGGTTTTGGCCACCTGAAGTGTTCCGGGCATCACCGGTAGTGTACCGGGACCACCGGAGGGGTCCGGGGGTCCACCGGGAGGGGCCACGGGCCCCGGAGGCCTACATGGGCCAATAGTGGGAAGGGACCAGCCCCTAGGTGGGCTGGGGCGCCTCCCACCAAGGCCCAAGGCGCCTCTAGAGGGAAGGAGGGCAAACCCTAGGGCAGATGGGCCCTAAGGCCCACCCCAGGTGCGCCTCCCCCTCTCCCCCTTGTGGCCGCCACCCTAGATGGGATCTAGGGCTGCCGCACCCCTTGGGGTGGGAACCCTAGGTGGGGGCGCAACCCTCCCTCTCCCCCTATATATAGTGGAGGCAAAGGGGCAGCCCAACACATGAAGTTCTTCCCCTGTTGGCGCAGCCCTACCCCTCTCCCTCCTCGTCTCTAGTAGTGCTTGGCGAAGCCCTGCTGGAGTCCCGCGCTCCTCCACCACCACCACGCCGTCGTGCTGCTGCTGGAAGGAGTCTTCCCCAACCTCTCCTTCTCCCCTTGCTGGATCAAGGCGTAGGAGACGTCATCGGGTTGCACGTGTGTTGAACGCGGAGGCGCCGTTGTTCGGCGCTTAGATTGGAATCAACCACGATCTAAATCGCTACGAGTACGACTCCTTCATCCGCGTTCTTGCAACGCTTCCGCTTAGCAATCTACAAGGGTATGTAGATGCACTCCCCTTCCCCTCGTTGCTAGATTACTCCATAGATTGATCTTGGTGATGCGTAGAAAATTTTAAATTTCTGCTACGATCCCCAACAGTGGCATCATGAGCTAGGTCTATGTGTAGTTTCTATGCACGAGTAGAACACAAAGCAGTTGTGGGCATCAATATTGTCAATTTACTTGCCGTTACTAGTCTTATCTTGATTCGGTGGCATCGTGGGATGAAGCAGCCAGGACCGACGTTACACGTACGCTTACGTGAGACTAGTTCCACCGACTGACATGCACTAGTTGCATAAGGTGGCTAGCGGGTGTATGTCTCTCCCACTTTAGTCGGATCGGATTCGATGAAAAGGGTCCTTATGAAGGGTAAATAGAAATTGGCATATCACGTTGTGGTTTTTGCGTAGGTAAGAAACGTTCTTGCTAGAAACCCATAGCAGCTACGTAAAAACTTGCAACAACAATTAGAGGACGTCTAACTTGTTTTTGCAGCATGTGCCGTGTGATGTGATATGGCCAAAAGGATGTGATGAATGATATATGTGATGTATGAGATTGATCATGTTCTTGTAATAGGAATCACGACTTGCATGTCGATGAGTATGACAACCGGCAGGAGCCATAGGAGTTGTCTTAATTTATTTATGACCTGCGTGTCAACATAAACGTCATGTAATTACTTTATTTTATTGCTAAAGTGTTAGCCATAGTAGTAGAAGTAATAGATGACGAGACGACTTCAAGAAGACACGATGATGGAGATCATGGTGTCATGCCGGTGACAACGATGATCATGGAGCCCCAAAGATGGAGATCAAAAGGAGCAAATGATATTGGCCATATCATGTCACTATTTGATTGCATGTGATGTTTATCATGTTCTACATCTTATTTTCTTAGAACGACGGTAGCTTAAATAAGATGATCCCTTACTAAAATTTCAAGAAAGGTATTCCCCCTAACTATGCACTGTTGCGAAGGTTCGTTGTTTCGAAGCACCACGTGATGATCGGGTGTGATAGATTCAAACGTTCGAATACAACGGGTGTTGACGAGCCTAGCATGTACAGACATGGCCTCGGGACACATGCGAAACACTTAGGTTGATTTGACGAGCCTAGCATGTACAGATATGGCCTCGGAACACGGAAGACCGAAAGGTCGAACATGAGTCGTATAGAAGATACGATCAACATGAGATGTTCACCGTTGATGACTAGGCCATCTCACATGATGATCGGACACAGCCTAGTCGATTCGGATCATGTTTCACTTAGATGACTAGAGGGATGTCTATCTGAGTGGGAGTTCATTAAATAATTTTATTAGATGAACTCAATTATCATGAACATAGTCTAAATTGTCTTTGCAAATATGTTGTAGATAAATAGCTCATGTTGTAGCTCCCTATTTCAATACGTTCTTAGAGAAAGATTAAGTTGAAAGATATTGTAAGCAATGATGCGGACTAGGTCCGTAGTCCGAGGAGTGTCCTCACTGCTACACAGAAGGCTTACGTCTTTGATGCACCGCTCAATGTGCAAACCCCTACAACGTCGTCTGTGGATGTTGTGAACACCTAACAGACACATCCTGATGACTACTTGATAGTTTAGTGCACCTTACTTTACAGCTTAGAATCGGGATTCCAATGACGTTTTGCACGCCATAGAACATATGAGATGTTCCAAGAGCTGAAATTGGGATTTCAGGCTCATGCCCGTGTTGAGAGGTGTGAGACCTCTGACAAGTTATTTTGCCAACAAGATGGAGGAGAATAGCTCAGCTAGTGAGCATGTTCTCAGAATGTCTGGGTGCTACAATCACTTAAATCAAGTGGGAGTTAAACTTCCAGAGAAGATAGTGATTGATAGAGTTCTGTAGACACTATCACTAAGCTACTAGATCTTCATGATGAACTATGACATGCAAGGGATGGAGTTGATCCCGGAGCTGTTCGCGGTGCTTAAGACCGCAAAAGGTAGAAATCAAGAAGGAGCATCAAGTGTTGATGGTTTAACAAGACCACTGGTTTCAAGAAGGGCAAGGGCTAGGAGGGAAACTTCATGGATGGAAAACCAGTTGCCGCAGCAGTGAAGGAACCCAAGGTTGAACCCAAACCCGAGACTAAGTGCTCCTATTGTAAGGCGAACAGTCACTGGTAGCGGAATTACCCCAAATGCATGGTAGATAAGAAGGCTGGAAACTTCAACAAAGTATATACGTGTTATTAATGTGTACCTCACTAGTACTCCTGGTAGCACCTGGGTATTGGATACCGGTTCAGTTGCTATTATTGGTGACTTGAAGCAAAAGCTACGGACTAAACGGAGACTGGCTAAGGGTGATGTGACGATGTGTGTTGGAAGTGTTTCCAAAGTTGATGAGATAACCATCGCACGCTCCATCTGCCTTCGGGATTAGTATTAAACCTAGATAATTGTTATCAGGTGTCTACGTTGAGCATGAATATGATTAGATCATGTTCATTGCAATACGGTTATTCATTTAAGTTAGAGAATACTGGTTATTCTGTTTACATGAATAATACCTTTCATGGTTATGCACCCTATGTGAATGGTTCATTGAATCTCGGTCGTGGTAATACACATGTTCACGCCAAAAGATGTATAGTTAATAATGATAGTACCACTTTCTCGTGGCACTGCTGCTTAGGTCATATTGGCGTAAGATGCATGAAGAAACTCCATATCGATGGATGTTTGGAGTCACTTGATTTTGAATCGCTTGACACATGCGAGCCATGCCTCATGGGCAGGATGACTAAGACCCCGTTTTCAGGTACAATGAAACGGGCAAGTGACTTGTTGGAAATCATGCATGCTGATGCGTGTGATCCAATGAGAATTGAAGCGTGTGGTGGATATCGCTATTTTCTCATCTTCATTGACGATTTGGGTAGATATAGGTATATTTACTTAATGAAGCACAAGTCTGAAACATTTGAAAAGTTCAAGCGATTTCAGAGTGAAGTTAAGAATCATCATAACAAGAAGATCATGTTCCTACGATCTGATCAAAGGGGATTTTCTGAGTTATGAGTTTGGCAAACACTTAAGACATTGTGGAATTGTTTTACAGTTGAAGCCACCTGGAACACCATAGGGTAATGGTGTGTCCGGACGTCGTAATCGAACCTTATGAGATATGGTGCGATCTATGATGTCTCTTACCGATCTACCGCTATTATTTTGAGGTTATGCATTAGAGACAGCTGCATTCACTTTAGATAGGACACCATATAAGTCGGTTGAGACGACGTCGTATGAACATTGGTTTGGCAAGAAACCAAAGTTGTCGTTTCTAAATGTTTGGGGCTGTGATGCTTAAGGCTTCAGCCGGAGAAGCTCGAACCCAAAGCGGACAAACACATCTTCGTAGGATACCCAAATGTGACAGTTGGGTATACCTTCTATCTCAGATCCGAGGGAAAATTGTTTGTCGCTAAGAACGGGTCCTTTCTCGAGAAGGAGTTTCTCTCGAAAGAATTGAGTGGGAGGAAGATAGAACTTGATGAGGTTGTCGAACCCTCACTTCAATCGGAGAGTAGTGCAACACAGAAAGATGTTTTTGTGGAACCTACGAATGTTGAAGAGGAAACTAATGATAGTGATCATGAAGCTTCGGATCAAGTTGCTATCGAACCTCATAGGTCGACAAGGATATGTACTACTCCTGAGTGGTACGGTAATCCTGTCTTAGATATCATGTTGTTAGACAACAATGAACCTATGAGCTATGGTGAAGTGATGGTGGGCTCGTATTCCGACAAATGGTTAGAAGCCATGAAATCCGAGATAGGATCCATGTATCAGAACAAAGTATGGACTTTGGTGGACTTGCCCGATGATCGGCAAGCCATTGAGATAAATGGATCTTTAAGAAGAAGACGGACGTGGGCGGTAATGTTACCGTCTATTAAGCTCGACTTGTGGGAAAGAGTCTTTTCACAAGTTCAAGGAGTTGACTACGATGAGAATTTCTCACCCGTAGCGATGCTTAAGTCCGTCGGAATCATGTTAGCATTAGTTGTATTTTTCAATTATGAAATCTGACAGATGGATGTCAAAAACAAGTTTTCTTACCGGTTTTCGTAAGAAAGAGTTGTATGTGATACAATCAAAGTTTTGTCGATCCTAAGGATGCTAAAAGGTATGCTGGCTCCAGCGATCCTTCTATGGACTAGAGCAAGCATCTCAGAGTCAGAATATATGCTTTGATGGAGTGATCAAAGCTTTTAGGTTTATACAATGTTTGCTAGAAACTTGTATTTACAAGAAAGTGAGTGGGAGCACTACAACATTTCTGATAAGTATATGTGGATGACATATTGTTGATTCGAAATGATGTAGAATTTCTGGAAAGCATAAACGGTTGTTTGAAGAGTGATTTTCAAAGGAAGACCTGGATAAAGCTGCTTACATATTGGGCATCAGGATCTATAGAAATAGATCAAGACGCCTGATGATACTTTCAAAGAACGCACACCTTGACATGTTTTGAAGGAGTTCAAAATAGATCAGTCAAAGAAGGGGTTCTTACCTGAGTTGTAAGGTGTGAAGTTGAGTAAGACTCAAAGCTTGACCACGGCAGAAGAAAGAGGAAGGACAAAGGTCGTCCCCTATGCTCTTGTCATAGGCTCTATACGGTATGCCATGCTGAGTACCGCACCTGATGTGTGCCTTGCCACATGTCTGGCAAGAGGGTACAAAGGTGATCTAGGACTGGATCACCAGATAGCGGTCAAAATTGTCCTTAGAGGAATAAGGAAATGTTTCTCGGTTATGGAGGTGATAAAGAGTTCGACGTAAAGAGTTACGTCGATGCAAGCTTAACACCTATCCGGATAGCTCTTAGTAGAGATACCAGATACGTATAATGGAGCAACAATTTGGAATAGCTCCAAGTGGAACGTGGTAGCAGCATCTACGATATGACATAAAATTTTGCGAAATACATATGGGTCTGAATATGGCAAGACCCGTTGACTACAACCTCTCTCACAAGCATAACATGATCAAACCCAGAACTCATTGAGTATTAATCACATAGTGATGTGAACTAGATTAGTGACTCTAGTAAACTCTTTGGATGTTGGTCACATGGCGATGTGGCCTATGAGTGTTAATCACATGGCGATGTGAACTAGATTATTGACTCTAGTGCAAGTGGGTGACTGTTGGAAATATGCCCTAGAGGCAATAATAAATTAGTTATTATTATATTATATTTAATTGTTCATGATAATCGTTTATTATCCATGCTAGAATTGTATTGATAGGAAACTCAGATACATGTGTGGACACATAGACAACACCATGTCCCTAGTAAGCCTCTAGTTGACTAGCTCGTTGATCAATAGATGGTTACGGTTTCCTGACCATGGACATTGGATGTCGTTGATAACGGGATCACATCATTAGGAGAATGATGTGATGGACAAGACCCAATCCTAAGCCTAGCACAAGATCATGTAGTTCGTATGCTAAAGCTTTTCTAATGTCAAGTATCATTTCCTTAGACCATGAGATTGTGCAACTCCCGGATACCGTAGGAGTGCTTTGGGTGTGCCAAACGTCACAACGTAACTGGGTGGCTATAAAGGTACACCACGGGTATCTCCGAAAGTGTCTGTTGGGTTGGCACGAATCGAGACTGGGATTTGTCACTCCGTGTAATGGAGAGGTATCTCTGGGCCCACTCGGTAGGACATCATCATAATGTGCACAATGTGACCAAGGAGTTGATCACGGGATGATGTGTTACGGAATGAGCAAAGAGACTTGCCGGCAACGAGATTGAACAAGGTATCGGGATACCGACGATCGAATCTCGGGCAACTATCGTACCGATAGACAAAGGGAATTGTATACGGGATTGATTGAATCCTTGACATCGTGGTTCATCCGATGAGATCATCATGGAGCATGTGGGAGCCAACATGGGTATCCATATCCTGCTGTTGGTTATTGACCAGAGAGTTGTCTCGGCCATGTCTGCATGACTCCCGAGCCCATAGGGTCTACACACTTAAGGTTCGATGACGCTAGGGTTATAGGGAAAGTATGTACGCGGTTACCGAATGTTGTTCGGAGTCCCGGATGAGATCCCGGACGTCACGAGGAGTTCCGGAATGGTCCGGAGGTAAAGATTGATATATAGGAAGTATGGTTTTGGCCACCTGAAGTGTTCCGGGCATCACCGGTAGTGTACCGGGACCACCGGAGGGGTTCGGGGCTCCACCGGGAGGGGCCACGGGCCCCGGAGGCCTACATGGGCCAATAGTGGGAAGGTACCAGCCCCTAGGTGGGCTGGGGCGCCTCCTAGAGGGAAGGAGGGCAAACCCTAGGGCAGATGGGCCCTAAGGCCCACCCCAGGTGCGCCTCCCCCTCTCCCCCTTGTGGCCGCCACCCTAGATGGGATATAGGGCTGCCGCACCCCTTGGGGTGGGAACCCTAGGTGGGGGCGCATCCCTCCCTCTCCCCCTATATATAGTGGAGGCAAAGGGGCAGCCCAACACACGAAGTTCTTCCCCTGTTGGCGCAGCCCTACCCCTCTCCATCCTCGTCTCTAGTAGTGCTTGGCGAAGCCCGGCTGGAGTCCCGCGCTCCTCCACCACCACTAGGCCGTCGTGCTGCTGCTGGAAGGAGTCTTCCCCAACCTCTCCTTCTCCCCTTGCTGGATCAAGGCGTAGGAGACGTCATCGGGCTGCACGTGTGTCGAACGCGGAGGCGCCGTTGTTCGGCGCTTAGATTTCTGCTATGATCCCCAACAGTGGCATCATGAGCTAGGTCTATGTGTAGTTTCTATGCACGAGTAGAACACAAAGCAGTTGTGGGCGTCGATATTGTCAATTTACTTGCCGTTACTAGTCTTATCTTGATTCGGCGGCATCGTGGGATGAAGCGGCCCGGACCGAGCTTACACGTACGCTTACGTGAGACTCGTTCCACCGACTGACATGCACTAGTTGCATAAGGTGGCTAGCGGGTGTCTGTCTCTCCCACTTTAGTCGGATCGGATTCGATGAAAAGGGTCCTTATGAAGGGTAAATAGAAATTGGCATATCACGTTGTGGTTTTTGCATAGGTAAGAAACGTTCTTGCTAGAAACCCATAGCAGCCACGTAAAAACTTGCAACAACAATTAGAGGACGTCTAACTTGTTTTTGCAGCATGTGCCGTGTGATGTGATATGGCCAAAAGGATGTGATGAATGATATATGTGATGTATGAGATTGATCATGTTCTTGTAATAGGAATCACGACTTGCATGTCGATGAGTATGACAACCGGCAGGAGCCATAGGAGTTGTCTTAATTTATTTATGACCTGCGTGTCAACATAAACGTCATGTAATTACTTTACTTTATTGCTAAATCGTTAGCCATAGTAGTAGAAGTAATAGATGACGAGACGACTTCAAGAAGACACGATGATGGAGATCATGGTGTCATGCCGGTGACAACGATGATCATGGAGCCCCAAAGATGGAGATCAAAAGGAGCAAATGATATTGGCCATATCATGTCACTATTTGATTGCATGTGATGTTTATCATGTTCTACATCTTATTTTCTTAGAACGACGGTAGCTTAAATAAGATGATCCCTCACTAAAATTTCACGAAAGGTGTTCCCCCTAACTGTGCACCGTTGCGAAGGTTCGTTGTTTCGAAGCACCACGTGATGATCGGGTGTGATAGATTCTAACGTTCGAATACAACGGGTGTTGACGAGCCTAGCATGTACAGACATGGCCTCGGGACACATGCGAAACACTTAGGTTGATTTGACGAGCCTAGCATGTACAGACAAGGCCTCGGAACACGGAAGACCGAAAGGTCGAACATGAGTCGTATAGAATATACGATCAACATGAGATGTTCACCGTTGATGACTAGGCTGTCTCACGTGATGATCGGACACGGCCTAGTCGATTCGGATCATGTTTCACTTAGATGACTAGAGGGATGTCTATCTGAGTGGGAGTTCATTAAATAATTTTATTAGATGAACTCAATTATCATGAACATAGTCTAAATTGTCTTTGCAAATATGTTGTAGATAAATAGCTCACGTTGTAGCTCCCTATTTCAATACGTTCCTAGAGAAAGATTAAGTTGAAAGATATTGTAAGCAATGATGCGGACTAGGTCCGTAGTCCAAGGAGTGTCCTAACTGCTACACAGAAGGCTTACGTCTTTGATGCACCGCTCGATGTGCAAACCCCTACAACATCGTCTGTGGATGTTGTGAACACCTGACAGACACATCCTGATGAATACTTGATAGTTTAGTGCACCATACTTTACAGCTTAGAATCGGGATTCCAATGACGTTTTGAATGCCATAGAACATATGAGATGTTCCAAGAGCTGAAATTGGGATTTCAGGCTCATGCCCGTGTTCAGAGGTGTGAGACCTCTGACAAGTTCTTTTGCCAACAAGATGGAGGAGAATAGCTCAGCTAGTGAGCATGTGCTCAGAATGTCTGGGTGCTACAATCACTTAAATCAAGTGGGAGTTAAACTTCCAGATAAGATAGTGATTAATAGAGTTCTCTAGAC
The DNA here is from genome assembly GCF_002162155.2 of Triticum dicoccoides. Lineage (NCBI taxonomy): Eukaryota > Viridiplantae > Streptophyta > Magnoliopsida > Poales > Poaceae > Triticum > Triticum dicoccoides. The sequence continues at coordinate 742,322,669 of NC_041392.1, read as the reverse complement.
ACTATCACTAAGCTACACTAGTAGAAAACAGGGCTTTGGTCCAGGCCGGGTCAGCCCATTGGTCCCGGTTCAGTCCAGAACCGGGACCAATGTGGGCATTGGTTCCGGTTCGTGAGCCCAGGGGTCCGGCCGGGCCTGTCACATCCCTAGCTGCTGGTAGTGCTCTAGGCTAGCTTCATGTGTGCATCATGTCTATATTTTTGAAGCTTGAATTGAGGAATTTTGAAAGCCTCAAAACCCTAGATAAAAGAAGGGCAAAAACCCTAAAAATCTCATTCATTGTTCCAAAATGCTCTTCCTAAATGTTTGATAATTTTTGGCAAGGGTTCTGGTCCCAACCAAAATATTGAACATTTTAGGAGGATTTATTTTTGTGACTTTGAATTTAATTCATTAGCTATTTGAATTTGAATTATATTCATATAATTAGAATATAATTTCAAATACCCCTGAAATATTTTATAAGCTTTTGGAAAAGTCCATCTAGCAATATAAAATATTCAGAGGAGCTTTGGTATTGTTTGAATTATTATTTTTAATTCAAAACAGTGGCAAAAGAATTAAATAAAGGAAAAACAGAACAGAAATAAAAAAAAAGAGCAGAAACTACTTGGTGCTTACCTGTCCAGACTGGCGGCCCAGCACTGTAGCTGGCTGGCCCAGCCCACTTACCTCCTCGCTCGTTGTCTTCCTCCTGCCAGTAGGCAGGAGCGAACACACGCGCGCATCGTGGAGCCGTCCACCTCCTGCTTCGCGCTGGAGGCCGCCCTTCGTCCTAATCCGCGCCACGGAGACGCCCAGCACCTTCCCGCTCACTCTCCCCCTTCCCTGG
>NC_041392.1:742295971-742321404 GCF_002162155.2 Triticum dicoccoides | reverse complement strand
CGAGCTCGGTCTGGAGCAGCCATGGCCGCCACCCATCGTCCTCGCGGCCACCAGCCACCCCTCGCCCTTCCGCCGACTCCAGAAGCACCGAAGAAACCTCCTCGTCCTCCCAATCGAGCTACGGGACGCCGGGAGGCCCTGCATCGCCGTCAACCGTCGTCTTCAACCTCCGGATCCGACGGCCCCCTCCGATCAATTTGCGGCCTCAGCGTGTCCCCGGCTACACCGAGTTGCTCCCCGTCACCGCTATGAGCGCCCGCTTCGACTCCCCCTCTTCCCCGGCCTCTCCGCGTCCTCTAGGCCGTAGTTGCACGGACGCCGAAGCTCCACCGCCGCATATGCTCGCCGCCGCCGCCGCTACACACCGTCCCTGGCATCCCCATGGCCACCGTTGGATGCGCGCGAGTGAGGGCCTCCTCCCGGTGCCCTTCGCTCGCCTAGCCTGCTCCCTTGTGCATTGCAACGCCGCGCTCGCTCGGAGCCGAGCTCCGGCCGCCGCTTCGCTCGCCGCTGCCGACACCACAGTCCCACCCCGCACTTGCCACGGCCACCACCCGAAGCGCCGATGCAGCCGCTCTCGAACGCCACCAGCCGCGCAACCTCTCGTGGCCGGAGATGGCCAGACGAGGAGCGCCACCGCGTCTGCTTACCGCCGGTGTTTAGTCGCCAGTTTAGATGACATGGCTCGTCATTAACTGTTAACAGCCCCGCTAATTAACCCCCAGGGTCAATGACAGCGGGCCCCGCGAGCTAATTATTTCTGTTAGGACTTAAATAGTCACATAACTAGCACTGTGACACTGACCAAAGGGGCCCACAGGTCAGATTTGACCTGGACAACGCCCGTTGACTTGCTGGCGTCACCGTGAAGTCATGCTGACGCAGTAATAGGTTTTCTGGATTTAATTTAATTCTGAAAAATCCAGAAAATGCCTAAAACTTCTAAAATTCATAGAAAATTAACCGTAACTCCAAATTAAATAAATTATATATGAAAAATTATCAGAAAAATTCAAGGAATCCATCTATACCATTTTCATGCATGTTAGAACAACTTATAGGTGCTTTTTAGCACAAATCAATTAAATGGCATTTGAATAATCACATATGGAGTTTGAATTTGAATCTTGTATTCAAACCAACTTCATTTAATCTGTTGCTAGTTGCATTAGCCCAAAACACATTCATTTTGCCATGTCATGATCATGCATCATATTGTGCATTGCATTGATTGTGTTCCCTTCTGTGTTGCTGGTATTTGTCCCCTCTCGATAGACGTGTACCGACGATGTGATCGATGACACCGATGAAGAGCTATATTATCTTCAGAAGTGCCAGGCAAGCAAAACCCCCTTGTTCATTCCGATACAATCCTACTCTCTCGCTCCTGCTCTCTTTTACTGCATTAGGACAACATCGATTCATCTGTTACCTGCTGCGGTAGCTGAACCCCTTTATCCTTTGCATGACCTGTCATTGCCACAGTAAATAGATGAAACCCAGTAGCATGAGTAGGAGTTGTTTGAGCCCTGTTGTGCCTACTCATTCATGCTTGTTTGTCATGCCTGCTACTGCTTAGAGTCGAGTCAGGTCTGATTCATCCGGGATGAATCAGAGGTGTGTGAACATGTCCTACGGTGTGTGAGCTAAGCGTGTGAACACGATTTGGTAAAGGTAGCGGTGAGAGGCCATGTAGGAGTACATGGTGGGTTGTCTCATTGCAGCCGTCCTCAGGAACTGAGTTCTGTGTTTGTGATCCATGATTCAGCTACTACCACGCATTGGGCCCGAAACTAATGGACCCTCTCGGCTTCTTAATCACCCTTGTCCTCTGTCCAGGAGTTGCAAGTAGTTTCTGGTGTTTGTAGTATGCTGGAGGCCGTGCGCAGCGCTGACCGTAGGGGTGGGCTGTGATGCGGTAGGCACGTGGCACGGTGTACCGGGCGCCCGTTTGGTGTCTCAGGAACCCTGTTCACATCGTTTGGGGCTGTGAGCGAAACTCCGGCCGGATCTCCTCATGGATGGAACCCGAATAGGCGATAAACCTGGACTAGAGCCTCGAGTGTTTAGGCAGGCCGTGGCCGACACCCACGTTGGGCTTCCGCTTGAAGGTTGCCGAGTACATGTCGTGTAAACGGCGGTAAGTGGTGAGAGCGTGTGTGAAGAAGTACACCCCTGCAGGGTTAACATCATCTATTCGAATAGCCGTGTCCGCGGAAAAGGACTTCTGGGTTGCTTATATCAGTTCATAGACAAGTGAAAGTGGATACTCTAAAATACGCAAGATAAGCGTGAGTGTTATGGATGGCGTTCTCGTAGGGAGCCGGGAGCGGATCCATAGTGGTGTATTGATATGGTGAATATGTGGACTCGTGTGCGCCACCTCAAAAGAGTTACATTGCAGTCGTAGTTTAGGATAGCCACCGAGTCAAAGCTGGCTTGCTGCAGTTAAACCCCACCATCCCCTTTGTTGATAATGATGCATATGTAGATAGTTCTGATGTAAGTCTTGCTGGGTACATTTGTACTCACATTTGCCTATTTTATGTTTTTGCAGAGAGACCTCGGTCTCACTAGTAGTTTCGTGTGGACTTCGACGTTTAGCTTGTTACCTCAGCTACGATCTTGAGCCCTCGGCATGATCTGGTAGGTAGTCAGGCTTCTCAGCCTTTTTCATTTCTAGATGTCTGTACTCAGACATGATAGCTTCCGCTTGTGTTTTGATTTGTATGCCCTGATTGTTGGGTCATGAGACCCATGTTTGTAATGTCTCGCTCCTCGGAGCCTATTGAATAAACTACTTGAGTCGTAGAGTCATTTTGTGATGCCATGTTGTATTGCACATATCGAGCATATTGTGTGTATGTTATTGAAATGCTTGGTATGTGTGGGATCTGACTATCTAGTTGTTTATCTTTAGTAGCCTCTCTTACCGGGAAATGTCTCCTAGTGTTTCCACCGAGCCATGGTAGCTTGCTGCTGCTCTGGAACACTTAGGCTGGCCGGCATGTGTCCTTCTTCGTTCCTGTGTCTGTCCCTTCGGGGAAATGTCACGCGATGAATACCGGAGTCCTGTTAGCCCGCTACAGCCCGGTTCACCGGAGTCCTGCTAGCCCAGTGCTATAGCCTGGATTCACTCGCTGATGACCGACACGTTCGATGCTGGGTCATGGATGCCTGTCCCTGTAAGTTTGTGCCACTTTGGGTTTACGACTAGCCATGTCAGCCCGGGCTCCTTATCATATGGATGCTAGCGACACTGTCATATACGTGTGCCAAAAGGCGCAAACGGTCCCGGGTAAAGGTAAGGCAACACCCGTGGGAATACCGTGCGTGAGGCCGCAAAGTGATATGAAGTGTTACATGCTAGATCTATGTGGCATTGAGTCGGGGTCCTGACAGCGTTGGTATCAGAGCTTGACTGCCTGTAGGATTACCAAGCCAAACTGGTCGAAGTTGAGTCTAGAAATGCTTTAGTTATATAAGGGAATTGATTGTGGGATGGAACGTAAGGCTCTTTTTACTCCTTATACCTTATGCCTTCTGATCTGAGTCATCTTATCTTTCCTGCGGGGTTTAAGAACTAGGCTATCTCTTCTTTCTATTAGGATCACGTGTTACTAATCCGTAGATTTATAAGACTGTTGATTCAAGCCTCAGTTCAGTTCCTACTATCTTCTGTACGTTAACTGTTGATCTCGAAACCTTGATATTGTGCTTCTGAGTGGTTATGCCACCATTTTTGTGAATGTCTCAAATCTTTCTGAGCATTTACAGCCGTTATGCTGTCCGAGTCATCCCAGGTTTCTAAATAATCGGATGCATTTGCAAATCCCTTCCTCCTGTTTCCGATGTGCCTTTGGTCAGATTAATCACACAAATTGTTGAGTTGAGGTATTCTATTGCCTTGATACTTATGTTGGAGATATTATTATGACCCTAGGTGTCTTAGGGGATCATCTAGCAATCTAGCTATGATTTGTGTCCCAGTGTGATGATTCTGGCATTCATTCTCGAAAGCATCCCGTGATGCTACTTAGTAGTAGGTATTCTATTCCTGGGTTCTTGAACCCGAGATTCACTCTACCTACTTCATGTCGATAGTGTTTGCTAGTTCCTTCAGGATATTAGTAACCTTTGCGATAGTCCTTGAAGTCCGTGGTATCTTCTTCTTCCAAATACCATGAACTACTTATGGCAGAAGTTCCTCGTTGAACTGAAATATCACAACAGGATTATTCTTGAGGAGTTCTCCATTCATAAATCGTGACTCTGCCAGTTCTACCTTTCTGCATGGGTTATCCGGAAGAAATATGTTGAACTTGGTTCGACATACTAATCTATGCATCCACAACTCAGAAAATTATATGTTCCTTTGAGTTGTTCTCTTTAGTTGCATTCTGACCTTCGTCTATCAATTGATAGTCAAGAGTATGCGTGCGTTCGTTTATCGATGCCTATTACTCTTGTGGTCCGTCAAGCCATTCTATCGCAGAATGACTAGGAGAAACAAACTCCAGTACCTCATCCATATCTAGGATTGGGTCAAAGTAGTTGAATTCCGCAGATCAAATGCCAATCCAGCTTTTGGTTCTGTTCTACCTTGGAGTACTACCCCCTTCATGTCAGAATTGTCATGAGAACTGCACCAACTTTCATGAATTTTGACGTAGTAATACTTCTCACCATCATTAGTCATTCCTCGGCCATCGTGTTGATGCAACCGGAATACCGACAAATGAATTGTGATGTGTGAATTCAATACTCCCAGCAACCTCGTTGCTTGGTAGTTAAGGGACAATAATTTCATTCTTAGCGTGTTGGTTTTTGAATCATCCTTCTAAGACTGATTGTGCTACCTAGTCCTTATTTCGGTGCACCCTTCGATTGATGAGTTATGATCTTGTCAAGTCCTCGCTCATTTGATCATATCATCTTGCCCTGAAAAGCAAGATTGTTCTCGAGCTTAGTAACATATCGGTGGTTCGTGATTTTCCGAATATCTTCTCGAAAGTATCACCAGGCTGTCACCTGACTGTTATGTTGAGCTCGTGATCAAGTTGGTTTATCCTGTAAACCACCCTTTCTCCAAGAATCCGTGTTGGATACCCCTGAACTAGTTGGTTAAGCTATGCATCAACTTGGAGAGTTGGAAGATAGAAGCTTGTCCGATATAGTTCATTATAAGGGATGCCTTGTATGTGTGTTGAAGAAAGATGATATCTTCATCGATTGGTCCTTGTGATCAGTTGTTGGACCTATTGTCTTACCCCATCTATAATTTGAGTATGGGCTATCGTCAAATCAAATCAGTACCAACGATGCTCGTAATGTTGTCTTATTCGTGGTTGATCCCTCGAGCATACACCATTACATCTTTGGTCTGACCAATGCTATCACCGTGTTCACATGATGGTGGAAGTCCAGTGATATGGAAATTACGATGAGTTGCTGTTGAGCCCATCAGTAGCATTTTGTCTCCCCCCATGAATCATGTTGAACATCAACCTAGTGTTGGAAACTTGTGTAAGCATTTCTTCGTGTTTCGTTCATGAAGCATATGTTTGAATGAAAGTAGTGACTTTCCCTAATTCATGTGCATATGATGCAAGTTGCCGCCATGAATTCGAGGAAGATTGTTTTGTTTCCTTGGAATCATCCCAAATCAGTCATGCACACGTGCGAAGTATCCTGTGGTCTGAGACTTGCAACCTTCATTCCATATGTGTCCCGAGCACACCACGCCACTGATTGATTTGTTCAAGGAGAAGAAGTTCCTTCATAAGAGCTAATCATATGACTTATGCAAGGACTTCGTTATCCACGGTGATGGTTCCCAACCAGAACTCGGTAGTGTTTTATTTTAAGACTACCACGTGGTCATGCTTGTCTGGGACAACGTGTTCACATGTTTGTAGTAGAACCAGCTCATGTTTTGGAGCTTGCTATCGTAGTTCATCTCCCGAGAATCCCGCAATGTCATCTCGTCGATTTGTGTTGCAAACTTTCATTTTTCTTCCTAGACTTGATGAGTCTGGAATATCCTGACACCAACCAGATCTGAATCTCAGGCAGATATGATGGTTGGAACATTTCCCAAGAACTATAATATCGGTCCCTCGGAAACCGGTAATGTGGATGTCGTGGTCAACACACCCAGCCGGAAGACCTGTTATTATAATATCTTGATTGAGGAAGTTGGCCACCTCCCCATAGGGATTTCGTAGGGTTTACTCCCTAGTTGCCCCTATGGATTTCTGTGTTCCGAAGTCCGACCTTTTACTTGATGTTCTAGATATCAAACCATATCTATGGGTTGATTACGCTAGCACATCAAGGAGAACATTAGAAGCGGAGTGCTAAATGTCTCTCGGTCGATCATCCAGATTTTATTTCCTTGGCCCCGTCAAGGGTGAAATCTGAGAAGGTGTTATCTTCCTTTGCATCTGCATCCTCCATCACCATTCATCATGGTAGCAAGTTGTGTTGCCAGGATCCTTGACACGGATGTTGGTAAAACCTTGATGATTATGGAATTGCTCAAGTTCTTGAGAGCACGCGCAAGTGCTAGGTTTAATCATCGGCATTAACTGTATAGCGCTCTCAGTTTCCTCGGCAATGCTATAACCATTCCAATAGTGGAATAACTCTCTATTGTTGAGCCTTTCCCCAGTTACCAGAATCATTCCCAGCATTTGCATTTTGTTCCGAGCTTGCACCGCCAATGTGCCATTCTACCATGGGTCTCATCCATTTCCGGTGATAAGCAAATTCATCCATTACGTTGTCTTCAACAAGGTAATCCACATCATCCAAGTCCGAGTATGCCATTCTACCGACCCCTTCCAAACGATCGTTGTGAATTGCCTTAGGCTGGTATGAAGAGTTTCAATGATCTCTGAATCAAAAGTAATTCTTTTTGCCACTTAAGGGGATATATCCACAAGTCACCTTCCCTAAGGTGCATCGTTATGGTATCATGGCAATTCAACTCCTCGCTACGTTGACAATTGTTTACCACCTTCTTAAGCGTGAAATTGTTGTCTACCTAGTGAACCTTTGTCATCTGCTTCACTCCAATTCCTATGGATGTGCACTTCGTCTCTCAGCTCGAGAGATGTTGTTATGTCTCATTCCGTGAGTTGTTCGACCTTCGAGAAGATCGACCCTTCTAGAGTCTCCTTCTTCCCTCCGTGTCATGTTGACAGGAATTTTCAAGGCAAGACTTCAAGACAATGATGGTGATCGAATCAACGTTCATTCGAAGTGCAACCTGGATCGTGAAGATTGTACTAGTTGCGTTCCCCCTTCATCTTACCCTACGCTTGAATCTCGAGACGAGATTCTTGTTTAGTGGGGGTGAGTTGTCACATCCCTAGCTGCTGGTAGTGCTCTAGGCTAGCTTCATGTGTGCATCATGTCTATATTTTTGAAGCTTGAATTGAGGAATTTTGAAAGCCTCAAAACCCTAGATAAAAGAAGGGCAAAAACCCTAAAAATCTCATTCATTGTTCCAAAATGCTCTTCCTAAATGTTTGATAATTTTTGGCAAGGGTTCTGGTCCCAACCAAAATATTGAACATTTTAGGAGGATTTATTTTTGTGACTTTGAATTTAATTCATTAGCTATTTGAATTTGGATTATATTCATATAATTAGAATATAATTTCAAATACCCCTGAAATATTTTATAAGCTTTTGGAAAAGTCCATCTAGCAATATAAAATATTCAGAGGAGCTTTGGTATTGTTTGAATTATTATTTTTAATTCAAAACAGTGGCAAAAGAATTAAATAAAGGAAAAACAGAACAGAAATAAAAAAAAAAGAGCAGAAACTACTTGGCGCTTACCTGTCCAGACTGGCGGCCCAGCACTGTAGCTGGCTGGCCCAGCCCACTTACCTCCTCGCTCGTCGTCTTCCTCCTGCCAGTAGGCAGGAGCGAACACACGCGCGCATCGCGGAGCCGTCCACCTCCTGCTTCGCGCTGGAGGCCGCCCTTCGTCCTAATCCGCGCCACGGAGACGCCCAGCACCTTCCCGCTCACTCTCCCCCTTCCCTGGCCCTCTCCTTCCCCCCCCCCATCGCTCGTCCCCGAGCTCGGTCTGGAGCAGCCATGGCCGCCACCCATCGTCCTCGCGGCCACCAGCCACCCCTCGCCCTTCCGCCGACTCCAGAAGCACCGAAGAAACCTCCTCGTCCTCCCAATCGAGCTACGGGACGCCGGGAGGCCCTGCATCGCCGTCAACCGTCGTCTTCAACCTCCGGATCCGACGGCCCCCTCCGATCAATTTGCGGCCTCAGCGTGTCCCCGGCTACACCGAGTTGCTCCCCGTCACCGCTGTGAGCGCCCGCTTCGACTCCCCCTCTTCCCCGGCCTCTCCGCGTCCTCTAGGCCGTAGTTGCACGGACGCTGAAGCTCCACCGCCGCATATGCTTGCCGCCGCCGCCGCTACACACCGTCCCTGGCATCCCCACGGCCACCGTTGGATGCGCGCGAGTGAGGGCCTCCTCCCGGTGCCCTTCGCTCGCCTAGCCTGCTCCCTTGTGCATTGCAACGCCGCGCTCGCTCGGAGCCGAGCTCCGGCCGCCGCTTCGCTCGCCGCTGCCGACACCACAGTCCCACCCCGCACTTGCCACGGCCACCACCCGAAGCGCCGATGCAGCCGCTCTCGAACGCCACCAGCCGCGCAACCTCTCGTGGCCGGAGATGGCCAGACGAGGAGCGCCACCGCGTCTGCTTACCGTCGGCGTTTAGTCGCCGGTTTAGATGACATGGCTCGTCATTAACTGTTAACAGCCCCGCTAATTAACCCCCAGGGTCAATGACAGCGGGCCCCGCGAGCTAATTATTTCTGTTAGGACTTAAATAGTCACATAACTAGCACTGTGACACTGACCAAAGGGGCCCACAGGTCAGATTTGACCTGGACAACGCCCGTTGACTTGCTGACGTCACCGTGAAGTCATGCTGACGCAGTAATAGGTTTTCTGGATTTAATTTAATTCTGAAAAATCCAGAAAATGCCTAAAACTTCTAAAATTCATAGAAAATTAACCGTAACTCCAAATTAAATAAATTATATATGAAAAATTATCAGAAAAATTCAAGGAATCCATCTATACCATTTTCATGCATGTTAGAACAACTTATAGGTGCTGTTTAGCACAAATCAATTAAATGGCATTTGAATAATCACATATGGAGTTTGAATTTGAATCTTGTATTCAAACCAACTTCATTTAATCTGTTGCTAGTTGCATTAGCCCAAAACACATTCATTTTGCCATGTCATGATCATGCATCATATTGTGCATTGCATTGATTGTGTTCCCTTCTGTGTTGCCGGTATTTGTCCCCTCTCGATAGACGTGTACCGACGATGTGATCGATGACACCGATGAAGAGCTATATTATCTTCAGAAGTGCCAGGCAAGCAAAACCCCCTTGTTCATTCCGATACAATCCTACTCTCTCGCTCCTGCTCTCTTTTACTGCATTAGGACAACATCGATTCATCTGTTACCTGCTGCGGTAGCTGAACCCCTTTATCCTTTGCATGACCTGTCATTGCCATAGTAAATAGATGAAACCCAGTAGCATGAGTAGGAGTTGTTTGAGCCCTGTTGTGCCTACTCATTCATGCTTGTTTGTCATGCCTGCTACTGCTTAGAGTCGAGTCAGGTCTGATTCATCCGGGATGAATCAGAGGTGTGTGAACATGTCCTACGGTGTGTGAGCTAAGCGTGTGAACACGATTTGGTAAAGGTAGCGGTGAGAGGCCATGTAGGAGTACATGGTGGGTTGTCTCATTGCAGCCGTCCTCAGGAACTGAGTTCTGTGTTTGTGATCCATGATTCAGCTACTACCACGCATTGGGCCCGAAACTAATGGACCCTCTCGGCTTCTTAATCACCCTTGTCCTCTGTCCAGGAGTTGCAAGTAGTTTCTGGTGTTTGTAGTATGCTGGAGGCCGTGCGCAGCGCTGACCGTAGGGGTGGGCTGTGATGCGGTAGGCACGTGGCACGGTGTACCGGGCGCCCGTTTGGTGTCTCAGGAACCCTGTTCACATCGTTTGGGGCTGTGAGCGAAACTCCGGCCGGATCTCCTCATGGATGGAACCCGAATAGGCGATAAACCTGGACTAGAGCCTCGAGTGTTTAGGCAGGCCGTGGCCGACACCCACGTTGGGCTTCCGCTTGAAGGTTGCCGAGTACATGTCGTGTAAACGGCGGTAAGTGGTGAGAGCGTGTGTGAAGAAGTACACCCCTGCAGGGTTAACATCATCTATTCGAATAGCCGTGTCCGCGGAAAAGGACTTCTGGGTTGCTTATATCAGTTCATAGACAAGTGAAAGTGGATACTCTAAAATACGCAAGATAAGCGTGAGTGCTATGGATGGCGTTCTCGTAGGGAGCCGGGAGCGGATCCATAGTGGTGTATTGATATGGTGAATATGTGGACTTGTGTGCGCCACCTCAAAAGAGTTACATTGCAGTCGTAGTTTAGGATAGCCACCGAGTCAAAGCTGGCTTGCTGCAGTTAAACCCCACCATCCCCTTTGTTGACAATGATGCATATGTAGATAGTTCTGATGTAAGTCTTGCTGGGTACATTTGTACTCACATTTGCCTATTTTATGTTTTTGCAGAGAGACCTCGGTCTCACTAGTAGTTTCGTGTGGACTTCGACGTTTAGCTTGTTACCTCAGCTACGATCTTGAGCCCTCGGCAGGATCTGGTAGGTAGTCAGGCTTCTCAGCCTTTTTCATTTCTAGATGTCTGTACTCAGACATGATAGCTTCCGCTTGTGTTTTGATTTGTATGCCCTGATTGTTGGGTCATGAGACCCATGTTTGTAATGTCTCGCTCCTCGGAGCCTATTGAATAAACTACTTGAGTCGTAGAGTCATTTTGTGATGCCATGTTGTATTGCACATATCGAGCATATTGTGTGTATGTTATTGAAATGCTTGGTATGTGTGGGATATGACTATCTAGTTGTTTATCTTTAGTAGCCTCTCTTACCGGGAAATGTCTCCTAGTGTTTCCACCGAGCCATGGTAGCTTGCTGCTGCTCCGGAACACTTAGGCTGGCCGGCATGTGTCCTTCTTCGTTCCTGTGTCTGTCCCTTCGGGGAAATGTCACGCAATGAATACCGGAGTCCTGTTAGCCCGCTACAGCCCGGTTCACCGGAGTCCTGCTAGCCCAGTGCTACAGCCTGGATTCACTCGCTGATGACCGACACGTTCAATGCTGGGTCATGGATGCCTGTCCCTGTAAGTTTGTGCCACTTTGGGTTTACGACTAGCCATGTCAGCCCGGGCTCCTTATCATATGGATGCTAGCGACACTGTCATATACGTGTGCCAAAAGGCGCAAACGGTCCCGGGTAAAGGTAAGGCAACACCCGTGGAAATACCGTGCGTGAGGCCGCAAAGTGATATGAAGTGTTACATGCTAGATCTATGTGGCATTGAGTCGGGGTCCTGACAGGGCCACGTGGGCCATTGGTCCCGGTTCATCTGGACCTTTTGGTCCCGGTTGGTGGGATGAACCGAGACCAATGGGCCTCGCTCCTGGCCCACCACCATTGGTCCCGGTTGGTGGCTTGAACCGGGACCAAAGGCTCCCCTTTAGTCCCGGCTCATGCCACCAACCGGGACCAATGAGGTGCCTATATATACCCCTCGCTCGCGAGCAGAGCACCCCAGTGCTTTGTTTTTCTCTGGCCGAGGGGGAGAGGGCTTGGTGGTGCTCTAGCTCACCTCCTATGCACACAAGGTGTTCGATGGAATGCCCGAGCCACCCTACTTAAGCTTTCTCCTCTCCAAGCTTGACCTCCAAGCTCCATTTTCCATAATATTTGTCTAGGTTTAGCGGTCCGTCATGCCCCGTCCCCGTCTTCACCGCCGTCGATCACCCGCGCCGAGCTCATCGCCGGCACCACCGTGGTGAGCCTCTTGTTTTATCTTCTTTCTGAAAGGAAAAATATTCTTACTTGTATGTTTACATAGATACTTGTATTATTTTCTTACTTTTATTATTGCATCTTATATAGTGCGATGGTTCTAGTATCCGCCCCCGTCGGCCCTCGTCCTGTCTATGATTCGGATGTGGTATATATATTATCTTTATAACTATTGGTTCATTTATTGTTTATGAAAATTATGCCAACCAACGTGACATAGATTTTATTTATGTAGGATGTATGTGAATCGGAAATGCCAACCGACCCTATTGTCGAGAGGTTAAATTTAGTTGAAGAAGAAAACAATTTGTTGAAGGAAAATATAAAAAAAATTGAGGAGGAGAAGATGATATTGGAGTTGCATGTTGCAGATGTCGTCGATGATCACAATGTCAAGATGGATGCAATGCACTTGAAGATTAGACAGATCAGAAAATATGCAATTCATACCGAGGCTTGGTATCATTATGCCGTTCGATCAATTATTACCTTGGTTGCGATTATGATCGCATTTGTTTTTGCATTGAAATGTTTTACATAGTTTCAATGTATGGTTTAATTAATTAGATGCTCTGGAGAGCTATATGTTGTTAGATGAGAACTATGTATGCACTTTGGTTTTAATGTGATGATGAACTTCTATTAATTTGGACACTTAATTATATATAATGCATGCAGATGAACCGGCAATGGATGTACGGTGACAGACACACCCGCGAGTACATTAAGGGCGTGCATGAGTTTCTCGATGCGGCTGAGGCAAACAAGCAGAATGGTTTTATGTGTTGTCCATGCACTGAATTTGGGAATACGAGGTCTTACTCTAACCGGAAAATCCTTCACTCCCACATGCTTTACAAGGGTTTCATGCCACGCTATAATGTTTGGACGAGGCACAGAGAAATAGGGGTTATGATGGAAGACGGCGAAGAAGAAGAGTACGATGACAACTATGTGCCCCCTGAATACGGTGATGCCGCAACGGGGGGAGCTGGTGAAGATCAAGAGGAACCAGACGATGTGCCCAATGATGCTGCAACGGGTGAAGCTGCTAAAGATCAAGAGGAACCAGACGATGTGCCCGATGATGATGATCTCCGCCGGGTCATTGTCGATGCAAGGACGCAATGCGAAAGTCAAAAGGAGAAGCTGAAGTTCGATCGCATGTTAGAGGATCACAAAAAAGGGTTATACCCCAATTGCGAAGATGGCAACACAAAGCTCGGTACCGTACTGGAATTGCTGCAGTGGAAGGCAGAGAATGTTGTGGCTGACAAAGGATTTGAGAAGCTACTGAAAATATTGAAGATGAAGCTTTCAAAGGATAACGAATTGCCCGACAGTACATACGCAGCAAAGAAGGTCGTATGCCCTCTAGGATTGGAGGTGGAGAAGATACATGCATGCCCTAATGACTGCATCCTCTACCGCGGTGCATACAAGGATCTGAACGCATGCCCGGTATGCGGTGCATTGCGGTATAAGATCAGACGAGATGACCCTGGTGATGTTGACGGCGAGCCCCCCAGGAAGAGGGTTCCTGCGAAGGTGATGTGGTATGCTCCTATAGTACCACGGTTGAAACGTCTGTTCAGAAATGAAGAGCATGCCAAGTTGATGCGATGGCACAGTGAGAACCGAAAGAAAGATGGGAAGTTGAGAGCACCCGCTGACGGGTCGCAGTGGAGAAAAATCGAGAGAAAGTACTGGGATGAGTTTGCAAAGGACCCAAGGAATGTATGGTTTGCTTTAAGCGCGGATGGCATTAATCCTTTCGGGGAGCAGAGCAGCAATCACAGCACCTGGCCCGTGACTCGATGTATGTATAACCTTCCTCCTTGGATGTGCATGAAGCGGAAGTTCATTATGATGTCAGTTCTCATCCAAGGCCCTAAGCAACCCGGCAACGAAATTGATGTGTACCTAAGGCCATTAGTTGAAGAACTTTTACAGCTGTGGAATGGAAACGGTGTACGTACGTGGGATGAGCACAGACAGGAGGAATTTAACCTTAAGGCGTTGCTGTTCGTGACCATCAACGATTGGCCCGCTCTCAGTAACCTTTCAGGACAGACAAACAAAGGATACCACGCATGCACGCAGTGTTTAGATGACACTGAAAGTATATACCTGGACAAATGCAGGAAGAATGTGTACTTGGGCCATCGTCGATTTCTTCCGACCAACCATCAATGTCGAAAGAAAGGCAAGCATTTCAAAGGCGAGGCAGATCACCGGAAGAAGCCCACCATGCGCACCGGTGATCACGTGCTTGATATGGTCAATGATTTACACTACGTAATCTTTGGAAAGGGTCCCGATGGACTAGCTGTTCCGAATGACGCTGAGGGACACGCACCCATGTGGAAGAACAAATCTATATTTTGGGACCTACCCTACTGGAAAGACCTAGAGGTCTGCTCCTCAATAGACGTGATGCACGTGACGAAGAACCTTTGCGTGAACCTGCTAGGCTTCTTGGGCGTGTATGGGAAGACAAAAGATACACCTGAGGCACGGGAGGACCTGCAATGTTTGCACGAAAAAGAGGGCATGCCTCCGAAGCAGTATAATGGTCCTGCCAGCTACGCTCTTACGAAAGAAGAGAAATTGAATGCCTGCTCATTATGAAGGTCACGACTGGCTTCTCGTCGAATATAAAGGGAATAATAAATATGCCAAAGAAAAAGTTTCAGAACCTAAAGTCTCATGACTGCCACGTGATTATGATGCAACTGCTTCCGATTGCATTGAGGGGGCTTCTACCGGAAAACGTCTGATTAGCCATTGTGAAGCTATGTGCATTCCTCAATGCAATCTCTCAGAAGGTGATCGATCCAGAAATCGTACCAAGGCTAAGGAGTGATGTGGCGCAATGTCTTGTCAGTTTCGAGCTGGTGTTCCTGTTGGGGAACGTAGCATAAATTCAAAATTTTCCTACGTGTCACCAAGATCTATCTATGGAGTCATCTAGAAATGAGGGAGGAGTGGATCTACATACCCTTGTAGATCGCTCGCGGAAGCGTTCAAGAGAACGGGGTTGATGGAGTCGTACTCGTCGTGATCCAAATCACCGATGATCCTAGCGCCGAACGGACGGCACCTCCGCGTTCAACACACGTACGGAGCAGCGACGTCTCCTCCTTCTTGATCCAGCAAGGGGGGAGGAGAGGTTGATGGAGATCCAGCAGCACGACGACGTGGTGGTGGAAGTAGCGGGATTCGAACAGGGCTTCGCCAAGCGCTGCGGGAAGAGGGAGATGTGTCATGGGAGGGAGAGGGAGGCGCCAGGGCTTAGGTGGTGGTGCCCTCCCTTTCCCCCACTATATATAGGGCCAAGGGAGAGGGAGGGGCGCAGCCTTTGGCCCTTCCTCCAAGGAAGGGTGCGGCCAGGGAGGAGTCCCTCCTCCCCAAGGCACCTAGGAGGTGCCTTCCCCCTTTAGGACTCTTCCTTTCCCTCTTCTCTTGGCGCATGGGCCTCTTGGGGCTGGTGCCCTTGGCCCATATAGGCCAAGGCGCACCCCCTACAGCCCATGTGCCCCCACGGGGCAGGTGGCCCCACCCGGTGGACCCCCGGGACCCTTCCGGTGGTCCCGGTACAATACCGGTGACCCCGAAACTTGTCCCGATGGCCGAAATTGCACTTCCTATATATAATTCTTTACCTCCGGACCATTCCGGAACTCCTCGTGACATCCGGGATCTCATCCAGGACTCCGAACAACTTTCGGGTTACCGCATACCAATATCTCTATAACCCTAGCGTCACCGAACCTTAAGTGTGTAGACCCTACGGGTTCGGGAGACATGCAGACATGACCGAGATGACTCTCCGGTCAATAACCAACAGTGGGATCTAGATACCCATGTTGGCTCCCACATGTTCCACGATGATCACATCGTATGAACCACAATGTCAAGGACTTAATCAATCTCGTATACAATTCCCTTTGTCTAGCGGTACGATACTTGCCCGAGATTCGATCATCGGTATCCCGATACCTTGTTCAATCTCGTTACCGGCAAGTCTCTTTACTCGTTCCGTAACACATCATCCCGTGATAAACTCCTTGGTCACATTGTGCACATTATGATGATGTCCTACCGAGTGGGCCCAGAGATACCTCTCCGTTACACGGAGTGACAAATCCCAGTCTCGATTCGTGCCAACCCAACAGACACTTTCGGAGATACCCGTAGTGTACCTTTATAGCCACCCAGTTACGTTGTGACGTTTGGCACACCCAAAGAACTCCTACGGTATCTGGGAGTTGCACAATCTCATGGTCTAAGGAAATGATACTTGACATTAGAAAAGCTTTAGCATACGAACTACATGATCTTGTGCTAGGCTTAGGATTGGGTCTTGTCGATCACATCATTCTCCTAATGATGTGATCCCGTTATCAATGACATCCAATGTCCATGGTTAGGAAACCGTAACCATCTATTGATCAACGAGCTAGTCAACTAGAGGCTTACTAGGGACATGGTGTTGTCTATGTATCCACACGTGTATCTGAGTTTCCTATCAATACAATTCTAGCATGGATAATAAACGATTATCATGAACAAGGAAATATAATAACAACTAATTTATTATTGCCTCTAGGGCATATTTCCAACAGTCTCCCACTTGCACTAGAGTCAATAATCCAGTTCACATCGCTATGTGACTAACACTCAAGGTCACATCCCCATGTGACTAACACCCAAAGAGTTTACTAGAGTCAATAATCTAGTTCACATTACCATGTGATTAACACTCGATGAGTTCTGGGTTTGATCATGTTATGCTTGTGAGAGATGTTATAGTCAACGGGTCTGAACCTTCCAGATCTGTGTGTGCTTTACAAATCTCTATGTCATCTCCTAGATGCAGCTACCACGTTCTATTTGGAGCTATTCCAAATATCGGTTCTACTATACGAATCCAGTTTACTACTCAGAATAATCTGGATTAGTGTCAAAGTTTGCATCGGCGTAACCCTTTACGACGAACTCTTTTACCACCTCCATAATCGAGAAAATTCCTTAGTCCACTAGTTACTAAGGATAACTTTGACCGCTGTCCTGTGATCCATTCTTAGATCACTCTTGTACCCCTTGACTGACTCATGGCAAGGCACATTTCAGGTGCGGTACACAGCATAGCATACTGTAGAGCCTATGTCTTAAGTATAGGGGACGACCTTCGTCCTTTCTCTCTATTCTGCCGTGGTCGAGCTTTAAGTCTTAACTTCATACCTTACAACTCAGGCAAGAACTCCTTCTTTGACTGATCCATCTTGAACACCTTCAAGATCATGTCAAGGTATGTGCTCATTTGAAAGTACCATTAAGCGTTTTGATCTATCCTTATAGATCTTGATGCTCAATGTTCAAGTAGCTTAATCCAGGCTTTCCATTGAAAAACACTTTCCAAATAACCCTATATGCTTTCCAGAAATTCTACGTCATTTCTGATCAACAATATGTCAACAACATATATTCATCAGAAATTCTATAGTGCTCCCACTCACTTCTTTGGAAATACAAGTTTCTCATAAACTTTGTATACACCCAAAAATCTTTGATCATCTCATCAAAACATACATTCCAACTCCGAGATGCTCACTCCAGTCCTTAGAAGGATTGCTGGAGCTTTGCATACTTGTTAGCATCTTTCAGGATTGACAAAACCTTCCGGTTGTATCACATACAACCTTTCCTCAAGAAAATCGTCGAGGAAACAATGTTTTGACATCCTATCTGCAAGATTTCATAAATAATGCAGTAATTGCTAATATAATTCCAACAGACTCTTAGCATCGCTACGAGTGAGAAAGTCTCATCGTAGTCAACTCCTTGAACTTGTCGGAAAACATCTTAACGACAAGTCAAGCTTTCTTAATGGTGATACCTACCATCATTGTCCGTCTTCCTTTTAAAATCCATATGTACCTAACAGCCTTACGACCATCAAGTAGTTCTTCCAAAGTCTACACTTTGTTTTATACATGGATCCTCTCTCGGATTTTATGGCCTCGACCCATTTATCGGAATCCGGGCCCACCATCGCTTCTCCATAGCTCGTAGGTTCATTGTTGTCTAGCAACATGACTTCCAAGACAGGATTACGTACCACTCTGAAGTAGTACGCATCCTTGTCATCCCATGAGGTTTGGTAGTGACTTGATCTGAAGTTTCATGATCACTATCGTAAGCTTCCGCTTCAATTGGTGTAGGTGCCACAGGAACAACTCCTGTGCCCTGCCACACACTAGTTGAAGAGACGGTTCAATAACCACATCAAGTCTCCACCATCCTCCCACTCAATTCTTTTGAGAGAAACTTTTCCTTGAGAAAGGACCCGATTCCAGGAACAATCCCTTATTGCTTTCGGATCTGAGACAGGAGGTATACCCAACTTTTTTGGGTGTCCTATGAAGATGCATTTATCCGCTTTGGGTTCGAGCTTATCAGCTTGAAACTTTTCACATAAGCGTCGCAGTCCCAAACTTTTAAGAAATGACAGCTTAGGTTTCTCTAAACCATAGTTCATATGGTGTCATCTCATCGGAATTACGTGGTGCCCTATTTAAAGTGAATGTGGTTGTCTTTAATGCCTAACCCATAAACTATCGTGGTAATTCGATAAGAGACATCATGGTATGCATCATATCCAATAGGGTGCAGTTATGATGTTCGGACACACCATCACACTATGGTGTTCCAAGATGTATTAGTTGTGGAACAATTTCCACAATGTCTTAATTCTGTGCCAAACTCGTAATTCAGATATTCATCTCTATGATCATATCATAGATCTTTTATCCTCTTGTCACGACGATCTTTCAACTTCACCCTGAAATTACTTGAACCTTTCAATAATTCAGACTCGTGATTCATCAAGTAAATATACTCAACATCTACTCAAATCATCTGTGAAGTAAGAACATAACGATATCCACTACATGCCTCAGCACTCATTGGATTGCACACATCAAAATGTATTACTTCCAACAAGTTTCTTTCTAGTTCCATTTTACTGAAAACGAGGCTTTCAGTCATCTTGCCCATGTGGTATGATTTGCATGTCTCAAGTGATTCAAAATCAAGTGAGTCCAAACGGTCCATTTGCATGGAGTTTCTTCATGCATATACACCAATAGACATGGTTCACATGTCTAAAACTTTTCAAAAATGAGTGAGCCCAAAGATCCATCAACATGGAGCTTCTTCATGCGTTTTATACCGATATGACTTAAGTGGCAGTGCCACAAGTAGGTGGTTCTATTATTACTATCTTATATCTTTTGGCATGAACATGTGTATTACTATGATCGAGATTCAATGAACCATTCATTTTAGGTGCAAGACCATTGAAGGTATTATTCAAATAAACAGAGTAACCGTTATTCTCCTTAAATGAATAACTGTATTGCGATAGACATAATCCAATCATGTCTATGCTCAACGCAAACACCAATCTCGATGGTAGAGGGAGTGTGCGATGCTTGATCATATCAACATTGGAAACACTTCCAACACATATCGTCAGCTCACCTTTAGCTAGTCTCCGTTTATTCCGTAGCTTTTATTTCGAGTTACTAACACTTAGCAACCGAACCGGTATCTAATACCCTGGTGCTACTAGGAGTACTAGTAAAGTACACATTAACATAATACATCCAATATACTTCTATAGACCTTGCCAGCCTTCTTATCTACCAAGTATCTAGGGTAATTCTGCTCCAGTGGTTGTTCCCTTTATTACAGAAGCACTTAGTCTCGGGTTTGGGTTCAACCTTGGGTTTCTTCACTAGAGCAGCAGCTGATTTGCCATTTCATGAAGCATCCCTTTTTGCCCTTGCCCTTCTTGAAACTAGTGGTTTCACCAACCATCAACAATTGATGCTCCTTCTTGATCTCTACTTTTGTGGTGTCAAACATCGCGAATATCTCAAGGATCATCATATATGTCCCTGATATATTATAGTTCATCACGAAGCTCAGGCAGCTTAGTGGTAATGACTTCGGAGAACCATCACTATTTCATCTGGAAGATCAACTCCCACTAGATTCAAGCGATTGTTGTACTCAGACAATCTGAGCACAAGTTCAACAATTGAGCTTTTCTCCCTTAGTTTGCAGGCTAAGAAAATCGTCGGAGGTCTTATACCTCTTGACGTGGGCACGAGCCTAAAATCCCAATTTCAGCCCTCGAAACATCTCATATGTTTCGCGACGTTTCAAAATGTCTTCGGTGCCTCAACTCTAAGCCGTTTAACTGAACTATCACGTAGTTATCAAAATGTGTATGTCAGATGTTCGCAACATCCATAGACAACGTTCGAGGTTCAGCACACTGAGCGGTGCATTAAGGACATAAGACTTCTATGAAGCAATGAAGACAAACCTCAGTTTATGGACCTAGTCCGCATAATTACTACTATCAACTTTCAACTAAATTTTCTCTAGGAACATATCTAAACAGTAGAACTGAAGCGCGAGCTACGACATAATTTGCAAAGACCTTTTGACTGTGTTCAGGATAATTAAGTTCATCTTATGAACTCCCACTCAGATAGACATCCCTCTAGTCATCTAAGTGATTACATGATCCGAGTCAACTAGGCCGTGTCCGATCATCACGTGAGACGGACTAGTCATCATCGGTGAACATCTTCATGTTGATCGTATCTACCATACGACTCATGCTCGACCTTTCGGTCTCTTGTGTTCCAAGGCCATGTCTGTACATGCTAGGCTCGTCAAGTCAACCTAAGTGTTTCGCGTGTGTAAATCTGTCTTACACCCGTTGTATGTGAACGTTAGAATCTATCACACCCGATCATCACGTGGTGCTTCGAAACAACGAACTGTCGCAACGGTGCACAGTTAGGGGGAACACTTTCTTGAAATTATTATGAGGGATCATCTTATTTACTACCGTCGTTCTAAGTAAACAAGATGCAAAAACATGATAAACATCACATGCAATCAAATAATAGTGACATGATATGGCCAATATCATATAGCTCCTTTGATCTCCATCTTGGGGCTCCATGATCATCATCGTCATCGGCATGACACCATGAGCTCCATCATCATGATCTCTATCATCGTGTCTTCAAGAAGTTGTCTCGTCAACTATTACTTCTACTACTACAGCTAACGGTTAGCAATAAAGTAAAGTAATTACATGACGTTTATGTTGACACGCTGGTCATAAATAAATTAAGACAACTCCTATGGCTCCTGCCGGTTGTCATACTCATCGACATGCAAGTCGTGATTCCTATTACAAGAACATGATCAATCTCATACATCACATATATCATTCATCACATCCTTTTGGCCATATCACATCACATAGCATACCCTGCAAAAACAAGTTAGACGTCCTCTAATTGTTGTTTGCATGTTTTACGTGGCTGCTATGGGTTTCTAGCAAGAACGTTTCTTACCTACGCAAGAACCACAACGTGATATGCCAATTGATATTTACCCTTCATAAGGACCCTTTTCATCGAATCCGATCCGACTAAAGTGGGAGAGACAGACACCCGCTAGCCACCTATGCAACTAGTGCATGTCAGTCGGTGGAACCAGTCTCACGTAAGAGTACGTGTAAGGTCGGTCCGGGCTGCTTCATCCCACAATGCCACCGAATCAAGATTGGACTAGTAAAGGTAAGCATATTGAACAAAATCAACGCCCACAACTACTTTGTGTTCTACTCGTGCATAGAAACTACGCATAGACCTAGCTCATGATGCCACTGTTGGGGAACGTAGCATAAATTCAAAATTTTCCTACGTGTCACCAAGATCTATCTATGGAGTCATCTAGAAATGAGGGAGGAGTGGATCTACATACCCTTGTAGATCGCTCGCGGAAGCGTTCAAGAGAACGGGGTTGATGGAGTCGTACTCGTCGTGATCCAAATCACCGATGATCCTAGCGCCGAACGGACGGCACCTCCGCGTTCAACACACGTACGGAGCAGCGACGTCTCCTCCTTCTTGATCCAGCAAGGGGGGAGGAGAGGTTGATGGAGATCCAGCAGCACGACGACGTGGTGGTGGAAGTAGCGGGATTCGAACAGGGCTTCGCCAAGCGCTGCGGGAAGAGGGAGATGTGTCATGGGAGGGAGAGGGAGGCGCCAGGGCTTAGGTGGTGGTGCCCTCCCTTTCCCCCACTATATATAGGTCCAAGGGAGAGGGAGGGGCGCAGCCTTTGGCCCTTCCTCCAAGGAAGGGTGCGGCCAGGGAGGAGTCCCTCCTCCCCAAGGCACCTAGGAGGTGCCTTCCCCCTTTAGGACTCTTCCTTTCCCTCTTCTCTTGGCGCATGGGCCTCTTGGGGCTGGTGCCCTTGGCCCATATAGGCCAAGGCGCACCCCCTACAGCCCATGTGCCCCCCCGGGGCAGGTGGACCCACCCGGTGGACCCCCGGGACCCTTCCGGTGGTCCCGGTACAATACCGGTGACCCCGAAACTTGTCCCGATGGCCGAAATTGCACTTCCTATATATAATTCTTTACCTCCGGACCATTCCGGAACTCCTCGTGACATCCGGGATCTCATCCAGGACTCCGAACAACTTTCGGGTTACCGCATACCAATATCTCTATAACCCTAGCGTCACCGAACCTTAAGTGTGTAGACCCTACGGGTTCGGGAGACATGCAGACATGACCGAGATGACTCTCCGGTCAATAACCAACAGTGGGATCTAGATACCCATGTTGGCTCCCACATGTTCCACGATGATCACATCGTATGAACCACAATGTCAAGGACTTAATCAATCTCGTATACAATTCCCTTTGTCTAGCGGTACGATACTTGCCCGAGATTCGATCATCGGTATCCCGATACCTTGTTCAATCTCGTTACCGGCAAGTCTCTTTACTCGTTCCGTAACACATCATCCCGTGATAAACTCCTTGGTCACATTGTGCACATTATGATGATGTCCTACCGAGTGGGCCCAGAGATACCTCTCCGTTTACACGGAGTGACAAATCCCAGTCTCGATTCGTGCCAACCCAACAGACACTTTTGGAGATACCTGTAGTGTACCTTTATAGCCACCCAGTTACGTTGTGACGTTTGGCACACCCAAAGCACTCCTACGGTATCCGGGAGTTGCACAATCTCATGGTCTAAGGAAATGTTACTTGACATTAGAAAAGCTTTAGCATACGAACTACATGATCTTGTGCTAGGCTTAGGATAGGGTCTTGTCCATCACATCATTCTCCTAATGATGTGATCCCGTTATCAATGACATCCAATGTCCATGGTTAGGTAACCGTAACCATCTATTGATCAACGAGCTAGTCAACTAGAGGCTTACTAGGGACATGGTGTTGTCTATGTATCCACACATGTATCTGAGTTTCTATCAATACAATTCTAGCATGGATAATAAACGATTATCATGAACAAGGAAATATAATAATAACTAAGTTATTATTGCCTCTAGGGCATATTTCCAATAGTTCCCACCATCCTTCTTCAATATCATGACGCACGTCCTAGTTCATCTAGTCGACGAGATTATCATCCTGGGGCCCGTATTTCTACACAATATGTTCCCCTTTGAGAGGTTCACGGGAGTCCTAAAGAAATATGTCCATAACCGCGCTAGGCCAGAAGCAAGCATCTCCATGGGCCATCAAACAGAGGATGTTATCGGGTTTTGTGTTGACTTCATTCCTGGCCTTAAGAAGATAGGTCTCCCTAAATCTCGGTATGAGGGGAGACTGACTGGAAAAGGCACTCTTGGAAGTGACTCAATAATATGCAGGGACAGATATTCTTGGTCTCAAGCACACTACACAGTTCTACAGAACTCTACCTTGGTGACCCCGTATGTCGATGAACACAAGAACAGTCTGCGCTCCAAACACCCGGAGCAGTGCGACAACTGGATTACATGTGAACACATCAAGACTTTCAGCTGTTGGTTGGAAACACGTCTCAGAGGTGACAACACTGTTTGTGATGAGTTGTACTTGTTGTCCAGGGGACCATCTTTGACTGTATTGACTTACAAAGGATACGACATAAATGGGAATACATTTTACACGATCGCCCAAGATCAAAAGAGCACCAACCAAAACAGCGGTGTCCGCTTTGATGCAGCAACCGAGAGTGGAAAGGACACATATTATGGTTACATAGTGGACATATGGGAACTTGACTACGAACCTGATTTTAAGGTCCCTTTGTTTAAGTGCAAATGGGTCAATCTGTTAGGCGGCGGGGTACAGGTAGACCCACAGTACGGAATGACAACAGTGGATCTGAAAAATCTTGGGTACACTGACGAACCGTTCGTCCTAGCCAATGATGTGGCACAGGTTATCTATGTGAAGGACATGTCTACCAAACCGAGAAAAAGAAAAGATAAGGAAGCGAATACATCATACGATGAGCCAAAGCGCCACATAGTTCTTTCAGGAAAAAGGGACATCCTGGGAGTGGACGGCAAGACAGACACGTCTGAAGATTATGAAAAGTTCCATGAAATTCCTCCCTTCAATGTCAAGGCTGACCCAAGCATCCTGATAAACAATGAAGATTATCCATGGTTACGGTGCAATAAGAAAATGGCACAAGCGAAGAAAAAGTGAATACTTTCTCCCGCAACTTTGTAACACACGAACATGCTACCATTGTTCGTTTTGTACATGCACATGCTATGTGGGTGAAATTATGATACCATCCCAACTTTCAACTTTTTCAGAGTTCATTTGAAATGCTTTCATGTCTTATGGTTCGTCCCTCGTAATACCATCACCATTAGTCCCTGGCCCATGCCAACTTTAAACTTTCAACTTTCTAAAACTAATGGCACTAACAGAAAGTTTATAATTTTGCTCCTCCCCCCTGGCCCATGACCATTAGTCCCGGTTTGTGCCACAAACCGGGACTAAAGGGTTGGTCCTTGTTGCGGGCAGAGTTTAGTCCCACCTCGCCAACCGAAGGGGGCTCACACCGGTTTATAAGCCCTTCCCTCTCTGCCTTGTTGAGCTCCTCTCAAAGTGAAAATAGATGCCCTAATAGAAAAAAGTTTAACCTAAATTCATAATGAATTTCTCTGAAATTCATAGAAATTTACTAGGAATTTAAGTTGAATTTTCTCTATAAGCGCATCTATTCTCATTTTTTTAGTAAGTTAATCACAAACTTGTGATTCAAACAATTTTCAAAGAATTCAAATTTTAACTATTCAAATTTGAAAACTAATGGCACTAACAGAAAGTTTATAATTTTTCTAAAACTAATGGCACTAACAGAAAGTATATAATTTTGCTAACCTAAAAGCAAACAGAATTAAAAATTAAAGCAAAAAACAAAAGAAAATAAATAATGCAAAAAGCAAATAAAAAAACAGGAAAAAACTATTTTTATAGTAAAGTTAATCACAAAATAAAATAAATAAAGCAACAAAGAAAACAAAAAAA
>NC_041392.1:742280128-742295562 GCF_002162155.2 Triticum dicoccoides | reverse complement strand
GAATTTGAAAACTAATGGCACTAACAGAAAGATTATAATTTTTCTAAAACTAATGGCACTAACAGAAAGTTTATAATTTTGCTAACCTAAAAGCAAACAGAATTAAAAATTAAAGCAAAAAACAAAAGAAAATAAATAATGCAAAAAACAAATCAAAAAACAAGAAAAAACTATTTTTATAGTAAAGTTAATCACAAAATACAATAAATAAAGCAATAAAGAAAACAAAAAAACTAAAAAAGTGTTTTCAAATTTGAAAACTAATGGCATTAACAAAAAGTTTATAATTTTTCTAAAACTAAAAGCATAAAGAATTAAAAAATAAAGCAAAAAACAAAAGAAAATAAATAAGGCAACAAAAAAACAAAAAAATGCCACCTACTGGGCCACCACGACCTAAATACGACTAGAAACCCTACCATGGGCCAGGATTCAGGCCCGCAGCAGGCCGAGTAGGCCCACAGGCATTGCAGTGACAGATTAGGCCCGAAAGCCTGCAGTTGAGAGGAGCTCGGGAGGGTGGGCGCAGCAGCGCTTATAAACCACTCCCGAGCCCTCTCAACTAGCGAGGTGGGACTAAACTTTTGGGCGCGGGGCAGCACAAGGCCATTGGTCCCGGTTGGTGGCACAAACCGGGACTAAAGGGGGGCATTGGTCACGGTTGACCAATGCCCCCTTTAGTCCCGGTTGGTGCCCCCAACCGGGACCAAAGGCCGCCGCTTCCCGCCCTTTGGGCTGCTGAAAAGAGGCCTTTGGTCCCAGTTGCTGGCACCAACCGAGACTAAAGGGGGAATTAGTCCCGGTTTATGCCACCAACCGGGACTAAAGCTTGGACTATATAACAAACACTTGTGAAAATTTTCAGTTTGCATCGCTAGTTCCCCCCTCCCCCGCCGACGACGCCGTCAGGCTGCTCCACCTCGCCGTCTACGCCGCCACCACCAATGTCGTCGCCTCCACGAGCCCGCGCCGTCCTCATCACCGGCATCCCTGAGCCCGCCGGCCTCGTCGTCCCCGTCGCTGCGTGCCTCCCCGAGCCCACCCCTCCTCATCCCTGTCGCCCGCCGCGCGCCGTCCCCGTCACCGCGTGCCGCCCCGAGCCCGCCGTCCTCGTCGCCGGACTCCTGCCATTGCCGCCCCTCTCGAAGTGAGCCCCCCCTTTCCCATGGTCCCGATCGAGTGCAGCCCTTCCTCTCTGCCCCTGCTCCATGGTCGCCGCCGGCCCCGACGCATTGAAGAGCAGAAGGAGAGGAGAAGGAGAGGAGAGGAGAAGGAGTGGAGCATCAGCAAACCTTTTGATTTGTTTAGAATAGGTTTTCAGCAAGGAATTTGAATCTGGTTCAAATTTCATTTGAATGAAATTTAAAAAATTTGAACTATGGATCAGAAGGTTTTTGGTGAAATGGAGTGTGGGTACTGTCATGAAGTTGGAGTAATTTTTGTGGTTGTAAAAAAGTTAGGAAAATTTAGAATGTGCTAAATATGTCAAAAATGTTTTTTGTTCATACAAAGTTTTTTGTTCATAGAAAGTTTTTTGTTCATAGGCAGAAAGTTTTTATATATGACTATGGATATATGAGCAATGATGATCCATTGATGTATGCATTGATATATATGAGAAACGATGTTTCATAGAATATTTACCAATTATATATGTATTTTTGTTCATAGCATTTTTTCCATTTATATATGTATGTGGCTATAGATGGATATATATGAGAGGTTTCCTATTGTCAAAGTATTGAAGAAATCCATGGCTTCATCATTAGCCGGAAGTAACCAGGGCATGACGAAGTCCTCCAAAGTTATTTTGGAATGGTGTCCCGCATAGGATAATTTGCCTTTTTGTATGAATTTCAGCAAAGGCCTTCCAAATAACGATATTTGGAAGGTTCTTGCTGAACTTTGTACCAAAAAGCGAATTATCCTATCTAGGACTCCGTTCCAAAATAACTTTGGAGAGCTTCGTACCATCATGCACCTGTTACTTTCGCCTAATGATGAAGACATGGTTTTGTTGAATCCTTTGACACTAGGCAACCTCCCGACCCCTCGGCGATCCTCTCGAACATGAGAGGAAGAAGAGGATAAAAAAATAAGAGGAAGAAGAAAAAAAGAGGAGAAGAAAGAATAGAGGAGTTCTCTTCTATTCTTTCTTCTCCTCTTTTTTTTCTTCTTCTTCCTCTTTTTTTTATCGGGAACGAGGGTCGCCGAGCGGTAGAGGAGAAACCCTAAATAGAAAGTATCGTCGGTGTGAGATACATGTACCGTCGGTGTCGGACACTACATCCACGTCCCACAAGTGGCGCGGGCTTCGACGCCCACGTCACTTGTGGGACGTGGATGTAGTGTCCGACACCGACGGCCACATGTATCTCACACCCGCGATACTTGCTATTTAGGGTTTCCTCTACCGTTCGGTGACCCTCGACGACCCTCGTTCCCAATAAAAAAAAGAGGAAGAAGAAGAATAAAAGAGGAGAAGAAAGAATAGAGGAGTTCTTACTCCTCTATTCTTTCTTCTCCTCTTTTTTTCTTCTTCCTCTTCTTTTTTTATCCTTGAAGCGTTGTTGAGTCCACCCCAAACCCTCTAGAAGCAGCGTCGAGGCCGCCCCAAACCCTAGAGAAGCAGCGTCGAGGCCACTAATTAATATTAGTTCTACGTTTTTGCCACTAATATATCCATCTGTCATGTTTGAATAATAATTGCCATGTTGTCAATATTTGTAGAAACTATGGACACCGCCTGAGACGAAGTACAAGAAGAGTTGTTGGGGGACATAATCGCACGAGGAAGTGATGCCATCTGCTCGTTGTTTCTCAACGAGACCGATGGTCTGGAAGCAGCTGATTATGATGGCTCCGGTGACCTAATGCCAGTGCAAGAAGGAGACCGTGAGGACGTCTCCGGTGACCGAACCGAGTCCGGCCAAGTATATATATTAGTTAAGCTTCTGCTGACTAGCTAATTGATGCATTCATTGTTTTGGTATGTACACATATTAATTAAGTCTTTGTTCTTTTTTCTAGCCCTCCGAATCGAGCACAACTTCGGTAAAGAGACGAGGCCCGAAGAAAAAGTTGAGCTCGGATGAAAAGTTTAAGATCATAGCAATCGCGCCCGACGGCCAACCGATTGAACCCCTCCAGACAAAGAGCGCATTTGTTGCTCAGTGCGGGGTTTTGGTTAGGGACAAGATCCCGATCAGCATCCAGCAATGGTTTAAGCCGGCTACAGAAGACCCTGAGGTGTCTTATTGTTGGAAATATGCCCTAGAGGCAATAATAAAAGTATTATTATTATATTTCCTTGTTCATGATAATTGTCTTTTATTCATGCTATAACTGTATTATCCGGAAATCGTAATACACGTGTGAATACATAGACCACAATATGTCCCTAGTGATCCTCTAGTTGACTAGCTCGTTGTGATCAACATATAGTCATGGTTTCCTGGCTATGGACATTGGATGTCGTTGATAATGGGATCACATCATTAGGAGAATGATGTGATGGACAAGACCCAATCCTAAGACTAGCACAAAAGATCGTGTAGTTCATTTGCTAGAGCTTTGCCAATGTCAAGTATCTCTTCCTTCGACCATGAGAGCGTGTAACTCCTGGATACCGTAGGAGTGCTTTGGGTGTATCAAACGTCACAACGTAACTGGGTGACTATAAAGGTGCACTACAGGTATCTCCGAAAGTATCTATTGTTTTATGCGGATCGAGACTGGGATTTGTCACTCCGTGTAAACGGAGAGGTATCTCTGGGCCCACTCGGTAGGACATCATCATATGCGCAATGTGACCAAGGAGTTGATCACGGGATGATCTGTTACGGAACGAGTAAAGTGACTTGCCGGTAACGAGATTGAACAAGGTATTGGATACCGACGATCGAATCTCGGGCAAGTAACATACCGATAGACAAAGGGAATTGAATACGGGATTGATTAAGTCCTTGACATCGTGGTTCATCTGATGAGATCATCGTGGAACATGTGGCCATCATGGGTATCCAGATCCCGCTGTTGGTTATTGACCGGAGAACGTCTCGGTCATGTCTACATGTCTCCCGAACCCGTAGGGTCTACACACTTAAGGTTCGATGACGCTAGGGTTATAAAGGAAGTTTGTATGTGGTTACCGAATGTTGTTCGGAGTCCCGGATGAGATCCCGGACGTCACAAGGAGTTCCGGAATGGTCCGGAGGTAAAGATTTATATATGGGAAGTCCTATTTTGGCCACCGGAAAATGTTCGGGATTTTTTGGTATTGTGCCGGGAAGGTTCTAGAAGGTTCCGGAGTGGGGCCCACCTGCATGGGGGGACCCACATGGACGTGGGTAGTGGGGGCAAGGCCCCACACCCCTGGTCAAGGCGCACCAAGATCCCCCCTTAGAAGGAATAAGATCATATCCCGAAGGGATAAGATCAAGATCCCTAAAAAGGGGGGATAACAATCGGTGGGGAAGGAAATAATGAGATTTCTTTCCTCCCACCTTGGCCAACGCCCCAATGGACTTGGAGGGCAAGAAACCAGCCCCTCCACCCCTATATATAGTGGAGAGGCGCATGGGAGCTATACACGAAGTTCTGGCGCAGCCCTCCCCCTCTCACAAGTACTCCTCCTCTCCCGCGGTGCTTGGCGAAGCCCTGCAGGATTGCCACGCTCCTCCACCACCACCACGCCGTTGTGCTGCTGCTGGATGGAGTCTTCCTCAACCTCTCCCTCTCTCCTTGCTGGATCAAGGCTTGGGAGACGTCACCGGGCTGTATGTGTGTTGAACGCGGAGGTGCCGTGCGTTCGGCACTTGATCATCGGTGATTTGAATCACGACGAGTACGACTCCATCAACCCCGTTCACTTGAACGCTTCCGCTTAGCGATCTACAAGGGTATGTAGATGCACTCTCTTTCTACTCGTTGCTGGTCTCTCCATAGATAGATCTTGGTGACACGTAGGAAAATTTTGAATTTCTACTACGTTCCCCAACAGTGGCATCATGAGCTAGGTCTATTGCGTAGATTCTTTGCACGAGTAGAACACAAAGTAGTTGTGGGCGTTGATGTTGTTCAATATGCTTACCATTACTAGTCCAATCTTGTTTCGACGGTATTGTGGGATGAAGCGGCCCGGACCGACCTTACACGTACTCTTACGTGAGACAGGTTCCACCGATTGACATGCACTTGGTGCATAAGGTGGCTAGCGGGTGCCAGTCTCTCCCACTTCAGTCGGAACGGATTCGATGAAAAGGGTCCTTATGAAGGGTAAATAGCAATTGGCATATCACGTTGTGGTCTTGCGTAGGCAAGAAACGTTCTTGCTAGAAACCCATAGCAGCCACGTAAAACATGCAACAACAATTAGAGGATGTCTAACTTGTTTTTGCAGGGTATGCTATGTGATGTGATATGGCCAAGAAGAATGTGATGAATGATATGTGATGTATGAGATTGATCATGTTCTTGTAATAGGATTCACGACTTGCATGTCGATGAGTATGACAACCGGTAGGAGCCATAGGAGTTGTCTTTATTTATTGTATGACCTGCGTGTCATTGAAGAACGCCATGTAAACTACTTTACTTTATTGCTAAACGCGTTAGTCATAGAAGTAGAAGTAGTCGTTGGCGTGACAACTTCATGAAGACACGATGATGGAGATCATGATGATGGAGATCATGGTGTCGTGCCGGTGACGATGATGATCATGGAGCCCCGAAGATGAAGATCAAAAGGAGCAAAATGATATTGGCCATATCATGTCACTATTTGATTGCATGTGATGTTTATCATCTTTATGCATCTTGTTTGCTTAGGACGACGGTAGTAAATAAGATGATCCCTTACAAAATTTCAAGAAGTGTTCTCCCCTAACTGTGCACCGTTGCTACAGTTCGTCGCTTCTAAGCACCACGTGATGATCGGGTGTGATGGATTCTTACGTTCACATACAACGGGTGTAAGACAGTTTTACACAGCGAAAACACTTAGGGTTAACTTGACGAGCCTAGCATGTGCAGACATGGCCTCGGAACACGGAGACCGAAAGGTCGAGCATGAGTCGTATGGTAGATACGATCAACATGAAGATGTTCACCGATGATGACTAGTCCGTCTCACGTGATGATCGGACACGGCCTAGTTGACTCGGATCATGTGATCACTTAGATGACCAGAGGGATGTCTATCTAAGTAGGAGTTCATAAGATGAACTTAATTATCCTGAACATAGTCAAAAGACCTTTTGCAAATTATGTCATAAGCTCGCGCTTTAGTTCCACTGTTTAGATATGTTCCTAGAGAAAATATAGTTGAAAGTTGATAGTAGCGATTATGCGATCAGTAGAAAGCTTATGTCCTTAATGCACCGCTCAGTGTGCTGAACCCCAACGTCGTTTGTCGATGTTGCGAACATCGGACATACACGTTTTGATAACTACGTGATAGTTCAATTAAATGGTTTAAGTAGAGGCACCAAAGACGTTTTCGAAACGTAGCGGAACATATGAGATGTTTCGAGGGCTGAAATTGGGATTTCAGGCTCGTGCCCACGTCAAGAGGTATAAGACCTCCGACGATTTTCTTAGCCTGCAAACTAAGGGAGAAAAGCTCAATCGTTGAGCTTGTGCTCAGATTGTCTGAGCACAACAATCACTTGAATCGAGTAGGAGTTGATCCTCCAGATGAGATAGTGATGTTTCCCCAAAGTCATTGCCACCAAGCTGCTAGAGCTTCGTGATTAACTATAACATATCAGGGATACATATGATGATCCTTGAAATATTCATGATGTTTGACACCGCGAAAGTAGAAATCAAGAAGGAGCATCAATTGTTGATGGTTGGTGAAACCACTAGTTTCAAGAAGGGCAAGGGAACAAAGGGATACTTCATGAAACGGCAATTCAGCTGCTGCTCTAGTGAAGAAACCCAAGGTTGAACCCAAACCCGAGACTAAGTGCTTCTGTAATAAGGGGAACAACCACTGGAGCAGCATTACCCTAGATACTTGGTAGATGAGAAGGCTGGCAAGGTCGATAGAAGTATATTGGATATACATTATGTTAATGTGTACTTTACTAGTACTCCTAGTAGCACCAGGGTATTGGATACCGGTTCGGTTGCTAAGTGTTAGTAACTCGAAATAAAAGCTACGGAATAAACGGAGACTAGCTAAAGGTGAGCTGACGATATATGTTGGAAGTGTTTCCAAGGTTGATATGATCAAGCATCGCACGCTCGCTCTACCACCGAGATTGGTGTTTGCGTTGAGCATAGACATGATTGGATTATGTCTATCGCAATACGGTTATTCATTTAAGGAGAATAATGGTTACTCTATTTTTTAATAATACCTTCAATGGTCTTGCACCTAAAGGAATGGTTTATTGAATCTCGGTCGTAGTGATACACATTTTCATGCCAAAAGATATAAGATAGTAATGATAGTACCACTTACTTGTGGCACTGCCATGTAAGTCATAATGGTATAAAACGCATGAAGAAGCTCCATGTTGATGGATCTTTGGACTCACTCGTTTTTGAAAAGTTTGAGACATGCGAACCATGTCTATTGGTGTATATGCATGAAGAAACTCCATGGAAATGGATCGTTCGGACTCACTTGATTTTGAATCACTTGAGATATGCAAATCATACCACATGGGCAAGATGACTGAAAAGCCTCATTTTCAGTAAGATGGAACAAGATAGCAACTTGTTGGAAGTAACACATTTTGATGTGTGCAGTCGAATGAGTGCTGAGGCATGCAGTGAATATCATTATGTTCTTACTTCACAGATGATTCGAGTAAATGTTGAGTATATTTACTTGATGAAACACAAGTCTGAATTATTGAATGGTTCAAGTAATTTCAGAGTGAAGTAGCAGATCATTGTGACAAGAGGATAAAATGTCTATGATATGATCATAGAGATGAATATCTGAGTTATGAGTTTTGGCACACAATTAAGACATTGTGGAAATTGTTTCGCAATTAATACCGCCTGGAACACCATAATGTGATGGTGTGTCCGAACATCATAGTTGCACCATATTGGATATGGTGCGTACCATGATGTCTCTTATCGAATTACCACTATCGTTCATGGGTTAGGCATTAGAGACAACCACATTCACTTTAAAATAGGGCACCACGTAATTCTGATGAGATGACACCATATGAATTATGGTTTAGAGAAACCTAAGTTGTCGTTTCTTAAAAGTTTGGGG
Source organism: Triticum dicoccoides (assembly GCF_002162155.2). Taxonomy (NCBI): domain Eukaryota; kingdom Viridiplantae; phylum Streptophyta; class Magnoliopsida; order Poales; family Poaceae; genus Triticum; species Triticum dicoccoides. The sequence goes on along the minus strand of NC_041392.1, from coordinate 742,287,317 downwards.
CTGCGATGCTTATATGAAAAAGTTTCAGGTTGATAAGCTCGAACCCAAAGCGGATAAAATGCATCTTCATAGGAAACCCAAAACAGTTGGGTATACCTCCTAATTCAGATCCGAAAGCAATATGGATTGTTTCTAGAATCGGGTCCTTTCTCGAGGAAAAGTTTCTCTCGAAAGAATTGAGTGGGAGGATGGTGGAGACTTGATGAGGTTATTGAACCGTCTCTTCAACTAGTGTGTGACAGGGCACAGGGAGTTGTTCCTGTGGCACCTACACCAATTGAAGTGGAAGCTTATGATATTGATCATGAAACTTCGGATCAAGTCACTCCCAAACCTCGTAGGATGACAAGGATGCGTACTACTTCAGAGTGGTACGTAATCCTGTCTTGAAGGTCATGTTGCTAGAAAACAATGAACCTACGAGCTATGGAGAAGCGATGGTGGGCCCGGATTCCGATAAATGGCTTGAGGCCATAAAATCCGAGAGAGGATCCATGTATGAAAACAAAGTGTAGACTTTGGCAGAACGGCTCGATGGTCGTAAGGCTAATGAGTACAGATGGATTTCAAAAGGAAGACGGACAATGATGGTAAATGTCACCATTAAGAAAGCTCGACTTGTCGTTAAGATGTTTTCCGACAAGTTCAAGGAGTTGACTACGATGAGATTTTCTCACACGTAGCGATGCTAAGAGTCTGTTGGAATTATATTAGCGATTACTGCATTATTTATGAAATCTTGCAGATAGGATGTCAAAACATTGTTTCCTCGACGATTTTAATGAGGAAAGGTTGTATGTGATACAACCGGAAGGTTTTGTCAATCCCGAAAGATGCTAATAAGTATGCAAAGCTCCAGCAATCCTTCTAAGGACTGGAGTGAGCATCTCGGAGTTGGAATGTATGCTTTGATGATGATCAAAAATTTTGGGTTTGTACAAAGTTTATGAGAAACTTGTATTTCCAAAGAAGTGAGTGGGAGCACTATAGAATTTCTGATGAGTATATGTTGTTGACATATTGTTGATCAGAAATGACGTAGAATTTCTGGAAAGCATATAGGGTTATTTTGAAAGTGTTTTTCAATGGAAAGCCTGGATTAAGCTACTTGAACATTGAGCATCAGGATAGATCAAAATGCTTAATAATACTTTCAAATGAGCACATACCTTGACATGATCTTGAAGGTGTTCAAGATGGACCAGTCAAAGAAGGAGTTCTTGCCTGAGTTGTAAGGTACGAAGTTAAGACTTAAAGCTCGACCACGGCAGAATAGAGAGAAAGGACGAAGGTCGTCCCCTATGCTTAAGACGTAGGCTCTTCAGTATGCTATGTTGTGTACCGCACCTGAAGTGTGCCTTGCCATGAGTCAGTCAAGGGGTACAAGAGTGATCCAAGAATGGCTCACAGGACAGCGGTCAAAGTTATCCTTAGTAACTAGTGGACTAAGGAATTTTCTCGATTATGGAGGTGGTAAAAGAGTTTGTCGTAAAGGTTACGACGATGCAAGCTTGACACCTATCCGGATAGCTCTGAGTAGAGAGACCGGATACATATAATGGAGCAATAATTTAGAATAGCTCCAAGTAGAATAGTTGTTTGGAATAGCTCCAAATAGAGCGTGGTAGCTGCATCTAGGAGATGACATAGAGATTTGTAAAGCACACACGGATCTGAAAGGTTCAGACCCGTTGACTAAAACCTCTCTCACAAGCAACATGATCAAACATAAAACTCATTGAGTGTTAATCACATAGTGATGTGAACTAGACTACTGACTCTAGTAAACTCTTGGGTATTAGTCACATGGCGATGTGACCTGTGAGTGTTAATCACATGGCGATGTGAACTAGATTATTGACTCTAGTGCAAGTGGGAGACTGTTGGAAATATGCCCTAGAGGCAATAGTAAAAGTATTATTATTATATTTCCTTGTTCATGATAATTGTCTTTTATTCATGCTATAATTGTATTATCCGGAAATCGTAATACACGTGTGAATACATAGACCACAATATGTCCCTAGTGATCCTCTAGTTGACTAGCTCGTTGTGATCAACAGATAGTCATGGTTTCCTGGCTATGGACATTGGATGTCGTTGATAATGGGATCACATCATTAGGAGAATGATGTGATGGACAAGACCCAATCCTAAGACTAGCACAAAAGATCGTGTAGTTCATTTGCTAGAGCTTTGCCAATGTCAAGTATCTCTTCCTTCGACCATGAGAGCGTGTAACTCCTAGATACCGTAGGAGTGCTTTGGGTGTATCAAACGTCACAAGTAACTGGGTGACTATAAAGGTGCACTACAGGTATCTCCGAAAGTATCTATTGTTTTATGCGGATCGAGACTGGGATTTGTCACTCCGTGTAAACGGAGAGGTATCTCTAGGGCCCACTCGGTAGGACATCATCATATGCGCAATGTGACCAAGGAGTTGATCACGGGATGATGTGTTACGGAACGAGTAAAGTGACTTGCCGGTAACGAGATTGAACAAGGTATTGGATACCGACGATCGAATCTCGGGCAAGTAACATACCGATAGACAAAGGGAATTGAATACGGGATTGATTAAGTCCTTGACATCGTGGTTCATCCGATGAGATCATCGTGGAACATGTGGGAGCCATCATGGGTATCCAGATCCCGCTGTTGGTTATTGACCGGAGAACGTCTCGGTCATGTCTACATGTCTCCCGAACCCGTAGGGTCTACACACTTAAGGTTCGATGACGCTAGGGTTATAAAGGAAGTTTGTATGTGGTTACCGAATGTTGTTCGGAGTCCCGGATGAGATCCCGGACGTCACGAGGAGTTCCGGAATGGTCCGGAGGTAAAGATTTATATATGGGAAGTCCTATTTTGGCCACCGGAAAATGTTCGGGATTTTTCGGTATTGTACCGGGAAGGTTCTAGAAGGTTCCGGAGTGGGGCCCACCTGCAATGGGGGACCCACATGGACGTGGGTAGTGGGGGCAAGGCCCCACACCCCTGGTCAAGGCGCACCAAGATCCCCCCTTAGAAGGAATAAGATCATATCCCGAAGGGATAAGATCAAGATCCCTAAAAAGGGGGGATAACAATCGGTGGGGAAGGAAATAATGAGATTTCTTTCCTCCCACCTTGGCCAACGCCCCAATGGACTTGGAGGGCAAGAAACCAGCCCCTCCACCCCTATATATAGTGGAGAGGCGCATGGGAGCTATACACGAAGTTCTGGCGCAGCCCTCCCCCTCTCACAAGTACTCCTCCTCTCCCGCGGTGCTTGGCGAAGCCCTGCAGGATTGCCACGCTCCTCCACCACCACCACGCCGTTGTGCTGCTGCTGGATGGAGTCTTCCTCAACCTCTCCCTCTCTCCTTGCTGGATCAAGGCTTGGGAGACGTCACCGGGCTGTATGTGTGTTGAACGCGGAGGTGCCGTGCGTTCGGCACTTGATCATCGGTGATTTGAATCACGACGAGTACGACTCCATCAACCCCGTTCACTTGAACGCTTCCGCTTAGCGATCTACAAGGGTATGTAGATGCACTCTCTTTCTACTCATTGCTGGTCTCTCCATAGATAGATCTTGGTGACACGTAGGAAAATTTTGAATTTCTGCTACGTTCCCCAACACTTATGTCAATGATATGCAGAAAAATGATCTTTGGACTGAGCTGAAGTCAAATTTCACCCTACCGCGAGAGGATAATCCAGAGAAGCCAGTTAAAGAGCAATTAATCAAGTCTTTTGCTCTTAAGAGGATGGCAGAACTATTCAGGAGGTGGAAGAAAGAGCTGAATAAGTTTGTCGAAAATAATGAGACACTAGAATTCAAGGGCAGATATGAGAAGACCAGAGATCACTGCCCGCATTTGTGGCCCACAAGACATCGGAAAAGAGTAAGAATATGTCGGCGACAAACAAGCAAAATGCTGCGAAGAAGAAGCATCACCATCGCACGGGGTCAGGTGGCTACCTCGTAGCCCGGCCTAAGTGGGCCAAGACTGAGAATGATCTGGTTGATAAAGGGATCGAACCAGAGACAATTAACTAGCCAGACCGTTGCCGGACTTGGTTCTTCGGGGTGGGCGGAACCTTGGACCCTGTAACAGGGAAGTGCATTTGGACGAATGATCAAATGGACATACCAGTCAGGAAGCTTTAGCACTATATCGAAGTAGCGCAGCAAGGGACGTTCCTTCCAGACAGAGAGAACGACGAGCTCACAATGGCCCTCGGGAATCCTGAGCACCCTGGACGGACATGAGGCACGCCAGGCTCCATTCCGTGGAAGGTTGGGTTTCCAGACGCAGGCGGTTACAAATCCCATGAGAGGAGGAAAAAAGTGCAGCAGACCCAAATGCAGGCGCTGCAAGTAAGGGTAAAAGCGATAGAGGAACGAGAAGCAAATTGCAGCAAACGTAGTGCCGAAGCTTCCCCCGAAGCTACCCCGCCATCTCAGCGGAGAAGCAACGTGGCTTCCACCGAGCTGCTTCAGCCGGAGCATGCCTTGACGGCTCCTGCCAGCTATCCCGTGGATGCTATCACGGAGTCTCAAAATTGCCACCTTATGACACAATGGATGAATTTGAAGGTCAAGGTGGCTGTTGGCTCTGTTTATCCTACTGAACTCGGCACAACTTTTCACTGCCGGCCGATTCCAGAAGGATATGCTAGGGTGATGGTGGATGAAATAACGGAGGGATTTGAGGACCTCCAGCTTGACCACCCTACCGGTGAAGGGGAGACTCGGCTGGGTTCTGCTCTAAAGACTCCATGCCTATGGCGGAAGGAGCTCATCAACCTTCCGAACTGGACGCCTCCGCCTCCTCCTCCTCCTCCGGCAAGTCTGGGCACTCCGCCTCCTCCACCGCCTCCTCCTCCGGCGAGTAACGATCAGGGCCCTCGGTCGGCTCCTTTTCCGGCGTGTGGCGGCACTCCACCTCCTTCTCCGCCTCGTCAGCAAGGGCGGAAGAGACCCGCCGCCTCTCCGGCAGCTGCTCCAGCGCGTCGTAGTCCTTCTCCTCCACCTCGTAAGCAAGTAAAGAAGACAGCCGCTCCGTCTGTTCGGCCGGTGTCTAGCAGTACAGCCAGAGGCGGGAGGACATACAGATTCGGTCCTTCTCTGAAGAGTCCATAGAAGTTACCATATGAGAGGACCCCGGAGGAGAACGCGGAGATCGCGCGAACCGAAGTGGATGACTAGTTTCAAGGGTTGAAAGCAAAGAGACATCCACCTTCGGAGGATAAGGTAGATCCGGTGAAAGTGAAGCGCACTCTGGCTGCCCTGGCAAAACCACCCAAGTCTCTGCCGAAAGGCAACTATGAGCGCATTATTGCAAAGACATGGGCCGAAGCGGAGCGGTCAGGAAGTATAGTCGGTGATCAAAGGCTGAAAGAACGATGAGGAGCTGGGAAACAAATTGCCCAGCTCGGCGAACAAGCGAAGCAATCGTGCCCCCCGCTCAAGGTTCCTAGCGACATCGTCGATCCGAGGATGGTGCCCGGTTATTGCAATGTTGACTATTACCTGCCCGACGATGTACATTATGATCCCATGGAGGTGCAGATACACAGATACGAGTACGGGAAGCCTCTCGTCAAAGATGAAAAATCTTTAACAACGATGATGCGAAGATTACATGATTGGTACTTGAAAATCTGCAGAGAGTCTGGGGGGAGGAGTACTTTCTATGCGAGAGTTAAACCGGAGCATGACCTCGTTGGAATTGAACTATTGCCTATTCCATTTGAGGAGTTCTATCAGTTTTTCAATCAATTGGCCCTCAATAAAACAACGGCCACCTGCTACTGTCTGTAAGTACTACTACTTCTGTCATTAAGTCTCTCTATATAGCTCATCTCTTTCATTGCATGTATTTATAATTATCCTCACTATATTATGCAGATTGAAGATCGCCGAATTGAAGAAAAGACAAATCGGTGATATTGGGTTCGTTAACACATATCTCATAGATGCAACTGAGGTTGAACATCCTCCTGAAGATACCGAGGCCAACTTGCTACGATCATTCAAAAAAATGAAAACAAAGATATAATACTCTTTCCTTACAACTTCAAGTGAGTGTTACTGTCTTGTGCATATTCGGTTTCCCTTATATATTAGTCCAGGTTATAGTAATGTAATTGATGAGTTATGCATGCGTGCGCAGGTACCACTATATTCTCCTAGAGATTAGGCTTGAGCAGGGAGTAGTAACTGTCTTGGACTCTAAACGAAAAGATCCCCAGGAGTATGCGGACATGACTGAAATCCTCAAGAAGTAAGTTAAATCGATCATTATCCACCATATCAGCAACTTTGTTCATTTCCTGATATCAAGTAATTGTTTTCTATGTCCGGCAGGGTTTGGATTAAATTCACCAGAAAAGTTCCGGGACTGCCGAAGGAGCTGGAATTTAGACACTCGAAAGTAAGTACTATAGTAGCATGTTCCGCGCATCTCCTAGTGATTCAAGCGCTAGTTTCATCAATACCATTTAGCATTCTTGCTTATCAGTTTGATTGACCTCTATTTCTTGTAAAGTGGTTGTGGCAGGAACAAGGGAATGATTTCTGTGGATACTACGTCTGCGAGTCCATCCGCCACACGACCTGTGAGCGGGGCGGGTACTCTGACGAACAATATGAAGTACGTAAATAACAACATTCACAATTTTATTTTATTGCCATCATTTGTGTTGAGTTTCATTCATTCATGTATATATGTATTGACCCCCTTCTTCAAATTAGATGTTTCGGAAGCGGGATGAACTCCTAGCACCAGCTCGCATGCGAGCAATTCAAGAGGAATTGGCGGCATTCTTTCTTGACCACGTGATCGCTGAAGAAGGAGAATACTATGTGGACCATGAGTCCATATGATTATATTTGTAAGAGATAATTATTGTATATATGTAGCCGCTAGTGTCGCATAGATATACGAGAACTTGTTGTTCGACCAATCTCTCGGAGAAGGAGAGGTGGTCGATATCACTTCTCATGTATGCATATATGTTCATGACGATCTTCTGTTTCCTTCGTTTGCTTACTAGCTAGCTAGCGTGTCTAGTCCTCTCTATACGTATGTATAGTACGTAGCGTCGACCAAGCACGGACATAAGAGAGGACACTTCTCTCTATTAATTATAGCTAGTTAACACAATATATGAAACACCTAAATTAACCCCCCAA
>NC_041392.1:742253457-742279664 GCF_002162155.2 Triticum dicoccoides | reverse complement strand
GATGCCTATTGGTCCCGGTTGGTGCCACCAACCGGGACCAAAGGGTCTCCTGCCTGGGCTCCGCGCACAGGCCACGTGGAGGCCCATCAGTCCCGGTTCTGGATTGAACCGGGACTAAAGCACCATGGCATTAGTACCGACCCTTTAGTCCCGGTTCAGGAACCGGGACTAAAGGCCCTTACGAACCAGGATAATAGGCCCTTTTTCTACCAGTGCTACTAGATCTTCGTGATGAACTATGACATGCAAGGGATGGAGTTGATCCCGGAGCTGTTCGCGGTGCTTAAGACCGCAAAAGGTAGAAATCAAGAAGGAGCATCAAGTGTTGATGGTTTAACAAGACCACTGGTTTCAAGAAGGGCAAGGGCTAGGAGGGAAACTTCATGGATGGCAAAACAGTTGCCACGCCAGTGAAGGAACCCAAGGTTGAACCCAAACCCGAGACTAAGTGCTTCTATTGTAAGGGGAACAGTCACTGGTAGCGGAATTACCCCAAATGCATGGTAGATAAGAAGGCTAGAAACTTCAACAAAGTATATACGTGTTATTAATGTGTACCTCACTAGTACTCCTAGTAGCACCTGGGTATTGGATACCGGTTCAGTTGCTATTATTGGTGACTTGAAGCAAAAGCTACGGACTAAACGGAGACTGGCTAAGGGCGAGGTGACGATGTGTGTTGGAAGTGTCTCCAAAGTGGATGAGATCACCATCGCACGCCCCATCTGCCTTCGGGATTAGTATTGAACCTAGATAAATGTTATCAGGTGTCTACGTTGAGCATGAATATGATTAGGTCATGTTCATTGCAATACGGTTATTCATTTAAGTTAGAGAATACTGGTTATTCTGTTTACATGAATAATACCTTTCATGGTTATGCACCCTATGTGAATGGTTCATTGAATCTCGGTCGTGGTAATACACATGTTCACGCCAAAAGTTGTATAGTTAATAATGATAGTACCACTTTCTCGTGGCACTGCCGCTTAGGTCATATTGGCGTAAGATGCATGAAGAAACTCCATATCGATGGATGTTTGGAGTCACTTGATTTTGAATCGCTTAACACATGCGAGCCATGCCTCATGGGCAGGATGACTAAGACCCCGTTTTCAGGTACAATGAAACGGGCAAGTGACTTGTTGGAAATCATGCATGCTGATGCGTGTGATCCAATGAGAATTGAAGCATGCGGTGGATATCGCTATTTTCTCATATTCACTGATGATTTGGGTAGATATAGGTATAGTTACTTAATGAAGCACAAGTCTGAAACGTTTGAAAAGTTCAAGCGATTTCAGAGTGAAGTTAAGAATCATCATAACAAGAAGATCATGTTCCTACGATCTGATCAAAGTGGATTTTCTGAGTTATGAGTTTGGCAAACACTTAAGACATTGTGGAATTGTTTCACAGTTGAAGCCACCTAGAACACCATAGGGTAACGGTGTGTCCGGACGTCCTAATCGAACCTTATGAGATATGGTGCGATCTATGATGTCTCTTACCGATCTACCGCTATTATTTTGAGGTTATGCATTAGAGACAGCTGCATTCACTTTAGATAGGACACCATATAAGTTCGTTGAGACGACGCCGTATGAACATTGGTTTGGCAAGAAACCAAAGTTGTCGTTTCTTAATGTTTGGGGCTGCGATGCTTAAGGCTTCAGCCGGAGAAGCTCGAACCCAAAGCGGACAAACACATCTTCATAGGATACCCAAAGGTGACAGTTGGGTATACCTTCTATCTCAGATCCGAGGGCAAATTGTTTGTCGCTAAGAATGGGTCCTTTCTCGAGAAGGAGTTTCTCTCGAAAGAATTGAGTGGGAGGAAGATAGAACTTGATGAGGTTGTCGAACCCTCACCTCAATCGGAGAGTAGTGCAACACAGAAAGATGTTTCTGTGGAACCTACGACTATTGAAGAGGAAACTAATGATAGTGATCATGAAGCTTCGGATCAAGTTGCTATCAAACCTCATAGGTCGACAAGGATATGTACTACTCCTGAGTGGTACGGTAATCCTGTCTTAGATATCATGGTGTTAGACAACAATTAACCTACGAGCTATGGAGAAGTGATGGTGGGCCCGTATTCCGACAAATGGTTAGAAGCCATGAAATCCGAGATAGGATCCATGTATCAGACCAAAGTATGGACTTTGGTGGACTTGCCCGATGATCGGCAAGCCATTGAGATAAATGGATCTTTAAGAAGAAGACGGACGTGGGCGGTAATGTTACCGTCTATGAAGCTCGACTTGTGGGAAAGAGTCTTTTCACAAGTTCAAGGAGTTGACTATGATGAGAATTTCTCACCCGTAGCGATGCTTAAGTCCGTCGGAATCATGTTAGCATTAGCTGTATTTTTCGATTATGAAATTTGACAGATGGATGTCAAAAACAAGTTTTCTTACCAGTTTTCGTAAGAAAGAGTTGTATGTGATACAATCAAAGTTTTGTCGATCCTAAGGATGCTAAAAGGTATGCTGGCTCCAGCGATCCTTCTATGGACTAGAGCAAGCATCTCGGAGTCAGAATATATGCTTTGATGGAGTGATCAAAGCTTTTAGGTTTATACAATGTTTGCTAGAAACTTGTATTTACAAGAAAGTGAGTGGGAGCACTACAACATTTCTGATAAGTATATGTGGATGACATATTGTTGATTCGAAATGATGTAGAATTTCTGGAAAGCATAAACAATTGTTTGAAGAGTGATTTTCAAAGGAAGACCTGGATAAAGCTGCTTACATATTGGGCATCAGGATCTATAGAAATAGATCAAGACGCCTGATGATACTTTCAAAGAACGCACACCTTGACATGTTTTGAAGGAGTTCAAAATAGATCAGTCAAAGAAGGGGTTCTTACCTGAGTTGTAAGGTGTGAAGTTGAGTAAGACTCAAAGCTTGACCACGGCAGAAGAAAGAGGAAGGACGAAGGTCGTCCCCTATGCTCTTGTCACAGGCTCTATACGGTATGCCATGCTGAGTACCGCACCTAATGTGTGCCTTGCCACATGTCTGGCAAGAGGGTACAAAGGTGATCTAGGACTGGATCACCAGATAGCGGTCAAAATTGTCCTTAGAGGAATAAGGAAATGTTTCTCGGTTATGGAGATGATAAAGAGTTTGACGTAAAGAGTTACGTCGATGCAAGCTTAACACCTATCCGGATAGCTCTGAGTAGAGATACCAGATACGTATAATGGGGCAACAATTTGGAATAGCTCCAAGTGGAACGTGGTAGCAGCATCTACGATATGACATAAAGTTTTGCGAAATACATAGGGATCTGAATATGGCAAGACCCGTTGACTACAACCTCTCTCACAAGCATAACATGATTAAACCCAGAACTCATTGAGTATTAATCACATAGTGATGTGAACTAGATTAGTGACTCTAGTAAACTCTTTGGATGTTGGTCACATGGCGATGTGACCTGTGAGTGTTAATCACATGGCGATGTGAACTAGATTATTGACTCTAGTGCAAGTGGGAGACTGTTGGAAATATGCCCTAGAGGCAATAATAAATTAGTTATTATTATATTATATTTCATTGTTCATGATAATCCTTTATTATCCATGCTAGAATTGTATTGATAGGAAACTCAGATACATGTGTGGATACATAGACAACACCATGTCCCTACTAATCCTCTAGTTGACTAGCTCGTTAATCAATAGATGGTTACGGTTTCCTAACCATGGACATTGGATGTCGTTGATAACGGGATTACATCATTAGGAGAATGATGTGATGGACAAGACCCAATCCTAAGCCTAGCAAAAGATCGTGTAGTTCGTATGCTAAAGCTTTTCTAATGTCAAGTATCATTTCCTTAGACCATGAGATTGTGCAACTCCCAGATACCGTAGGAGTTCTTTGGGTGTGCCAAACGTCACAACGTAACTGGGTGGCTATAAAGGTACACTACGGGTATCTCCGAAAGTGTCTGTTGGGTTGGCACGAATCGAGACTGGGATTTGTCACTCCGTGTAACGAAGAGGTATCTCTGGGCCCACTCGGTAGGACATCATCATAATGTGCACAATGTGACCAAGGAGTTGATCACGGGATGATGTGTTACGGAATGAGTAAAGAGACTTGCCGGTAACGAGATTGAACAAGGTATCGGGATACCGACGATCGAATCTCGGGCAACTATCGTACCGATAGACAAAGGGAATTGTATACGGGATTGATTGAATCCTTGACATCGTGGTTCATCCGATGAGATCATCGTGGAGCATGTGGGAGCCAACATGGTTATCCAGATCCCGCTGTTGGTTATTGACCAGAGAGTTGTCTCGGCCATGTCTGCATGACTCCCGAGCCCATAGGGTCTACACACTTAAGGTTCGATGACGCTAGGGTTATAGGGAAAGTATGTACGCGGTTACCGAATGTTGTTCGGAGTCCCGGATGAGATCCCGGACGTCACGAGGAGTTTCGGAATGGTCCGGAGGTAAAGATTGATCTATAGGAAGTATGGTTTTGGCCACCTGAAGTGTTCCGGGCATCACCGGTAGTGTACCGGGACCACCGGAGGGGTCCGGGGGTCCACCGGGAGGGGCCACGGGCCCCGGAGGCCTACATGGGCCAATAGTGGGAAGGGACCAGCCCCTAGGTGGGCTGGGGCACCTCCCACCAAGGCCCATGGCGCCTCCTAGAGGGAAGGAGGGCAAACCCTAGGGCAGATGGGCCCTAAGGCCCACCCTAGGTGCGCCTCCCCCTCTCCCCCTTGTGGCCGCCACCCTAGATGGGATCTAGGGCTGCCGCACCCCTTGGGGTGGGAACCCTAGGTGGGGGCGCAGCCCTCCCTCTCCCCCTATATATAGTGGAGGCAAAGGGGCAGCCCAACACACGAAGTTCTTCCCCTGTTGGCGCAGCCCTACCCCTCTCCCTCCTCGTCTCTAGTAGTGCTTGGCGAAGCCTGCTGGAGTCCCGCGCTCCTCCACCACCACCACGCCGTCGTGCTGCTGCTGGAAGGAGTCTTCCCCAACCTCTCCTTCTCCCCTTGCTGGATCAAGGCGTAGGAGACGTCATCGGGCTGCACGTGTGTTGAATGCGGAGGCGCCGTTGTTCGACGCTTAGATCGGAATCAACCGCGATCTGAATCGCTATGAGTATGACTCCTTCATCCGCATTCTTGCAACGCTTCCGCTTAGCGATCTACAAGGGTATGTAGATGCACTCCCCTTCCCCTCGTTGCTAGATTACTCCATAGATTGAAATTGGTGATGCGTAGAAAATTTTAAATTTCTGCTACGATCCCCAACAACATGGTCATAGATAACAAGAGCAAGCCCACAACGACCATGCCACAATTACCTTTGGACATCTCCGTGACCCTCCTCAGCAATGTGGCCCACTTTGGATTCTTAATGTGCATTGGAGTCTGTTACCAAGTTAACAACGTAATAAGTAGTTTTTTGAGGGTTATGCTATCATCGCGTTTTGAAACAGGCAACATCTAGTAGTTTTTTGGGGGTTGATATAGCTAGCCATGCCATTGGACGTTCTATCCACGGATGGTGGGGCATGCAGGGCAGTGAGGAGTACGAAATATGCCAAGCTTGATCCATTCTTCATGATGGTAGACTGTTCTTCTTCATACTCAACAAGCATAAAAAAATAGCATCAAGAATAGCCAACAACAGTCTATTATTTCTCAAGACCTAAAAATTAGCTCCGATTAAACAGCACAGTCATCTTCTTGCCGTCTTCTGTAATTTCTTGCCATTAACAGCAATGTGGCCATACCGGATTCAGAGAGCTGCATGCACTCCAACTCCATGATGCAGTTTTAGGAGCATCTGCTAGGACAAACACTTCGGCAAAAACCCTAATCAGAAAAGCTACTCCACATCACAATATACATTAATTCAGTCCAACACATGGTAATTGATTTTGGATTAGAACATATGAAAACTGCAACAATCCTACTAGTATTACAACATGTCTAGTAAGTTGATGGCCTAATGCTATCCAGATCCTCTACAACTAACGCAAACTGAACCCATGTAATACAGATGGCGCGAGTTACACACGCTCTAAAAGTTGATCACCCCTCACCCATACAAGATCACAAGAGGCGTCTCATGGTGTCATCCTCTAATCCATGCATTAGCAACGTAATTGAAGCTGTTAGAAAGACACCACTCCCTTATGACTTTCATAATGTTCAACCTCCGTCACATACTCGGCGAGCTCCTGCTACAAGGCGTTATTCATCGGTGCTTGTGAAGACCCACACTGGCGGCTCACATGGAGACCCTGGGTGCCTCTTCGCGTCAAGTTCTTCCTATGGCTGGCCATGCAAGACCGTTGTTGGACCGCGGAGCGTCTAGCCCGTCACGGTCTACCGCATGAGGAGGCATGTGCACTATGTGATCAAGAAATGGAGACCATGCAGCATCTCCTAGCAGGCTGCTCATTCTCTAGACAAGTATGGCACGAGATCCTCGGTTGGGTTCGCGCCTCGGTCAACCTTCCCAACCCCGACACGCCCTTCTAGACTTGTTGGAGCTCTTCCCATGACCACACGCCAGCCTCCATGTGCAAGGGTCTGTCCTCCCGCATCATACTGACGGCATGGTGGCTCCGGAAAACACCACAATGGATGCATCTTTGATGGAGCCAGACCATCGATCACCCTCATCTCTGATACCATCAAGGACGAGGCACGCCTATGGTCTAAGGCAGGCTCTAACGGGTTACAAAACATCATCCCCAGCGTGTAATTCTTAGTTTTGTTTTTGGGGCTGGGCAACCCCCTTGATCTAGTCTACTCCTACACTTGTGCACCATGCCTCTAGTGTACATGGCCTTGTAAGCGTTGCAACCGCATGCTTGTACTCTCCTTCTATCAATGTAAAGATACACAGCTTGCGTATTCGCAAAAACAAAATAATGTCCAACCTTGCCACGCAACTCTCTTGCTACTTTCAAAAAAATATTTGTGGTCCTCACAAGCTCCATCCAAGTGAAGGAATTCAACACGATTTTTCTTCCCCTCATCCGACATAATAATCCAGCGGCTAGCCAAGAACATTACCTTCACAAGGAACTCCACTGCTACAAAGGAAGCGTTGCAGCCTACATACACCGCAGTCACCCTGGATGCCCGTTCATTCATCATCAACCAAAGAAGCATTGTCTTCTTCGCCTCACGATCTCCAAATCCACGACTAATGGCAGAAAGCCTGTCACCATTTATTCTCCACGACATTCGAGATCTCTCTTCCCCACATCAACAGGACCCTCAAGGTAGGAGAAGGTCTTCCATTCATCATCACATCTAACTACATTGGCCTCACGAACACATCCACCGATAGTGATGTGATGAATTGGTTTGCCGTCGTGGAGTTGGACAGTGGTGGATCATAGTGTGGACCAACAGGGGGCAACTACCCCCCCTCCACTTAATTTTCGCTCTACCTAACTAGTGTTTAAACTAGGTATTTCTCGCTCCTTCCCTACTAATTTGTCCCCGTTCAAGTCATGGCTCCGCTACTAGAGTGAGACACTGTTAAACAAGACAACAACCTCGGCTATAACCATGTTAATTTTGACGTCAATGGTGTTCACTCCTCTGCGACACCTCACTCGTTCCTTGTTTTTCCAGCTCAACGATGAGACGATGATGCCTTACATTTGTGTGGATCAACTTCAATATCACCTCACAGATTGTTTTACTACACATGGTCATAGATAACAAGAGCAAGCCCACCACGATCATGCCACAATTACCTTTGGACATCTCCGTGACCCTCCTCAGCAATGTGGCCCACTTTGGATTCTTAATGTGCATTGGAATCCGTTACCAAGTTAACAACATAATAAGTTGGAACATGGTAGTGGAGCGTCTTGATGACCGCTCCAACAAGACCAGTCCGTCTAGCTAAAAGATAATAATCATCATTGACTTCCCTGCACCACAGACCTACACTCGGCCTTTTTGCGTTGTTATGATATCCATAATGAAGAAGAGGAGCAACAAGGTTGGGACCGCCCATTGATCCAAGGAACGTCATGGGGGTGTTGAAGGTGTTATAGTAGAAAGAGCTTAATGATCTGACCATGAACTTTGATGAGCGTGTTGAGGCTAGGACAGTGAGGGTCGTCCCCTCCGCCCGATGCTCCTATCGATGATAGTGGAGCATCTTGACGATCACTCCAGGAAGACTGGTATGTCTAGGGATCGCAATTCGCTTGCCCTATGTGGTCGCCATGCTAATGCTCCAGCTTTTCATTGTCGTTCCTATATTCATAAAGAAGAGGAGGAACAAGGAACAGCAAGGTCAGGGCACCATTGACCCGAGGAGCATCACAAGGGACGGGACGGGGAAATGATGCTTGGATGGGAAGGGTTTGAGTACGACCCAGCAGCGTGGTTGTCATTGGGAGAGAAGCTGGTACAAACGCCCTTGATTAGAAGTGTACATATACGCTTCGTGCTTTGCTCATGCGTGGGGTGAAGGTAAAGGTTGAAACAGTACGTTCTCGCAACAACGGTGATGACGTCATTCTTAGTCTATTGATTATTGAATCACCATTCCGACATTTGTTGTGCAACCCAATGTTGGGTAACGTAGCAGAAATTCAAAAAATTTCCTACGAATCACCAAGATCTATCTATGGAGAGACCAGCAACGAGTAGAAAGGAGAGTGCATCTACATACCCTTGTAGATCGCTAAGCGGAAGCGTTCAAGTGAACGGGGTTGATAGAGTCGTACTCGTCGTGATTCAGATCACCGATGATCAAGTGCCGAACGGACGGCACCTCCGCGTTCAACACACGTACAGCCCGGTGACGTCTCCCACGCCTTGATCCAGCAAGGAGAGAGGGAGAGGTTGAGGAAGACTCCATCCAGCAGCAGCACAACGGCGCGGTGGTGATGGAGGAGCGTGGCAATCCCGCAGGGCTTCGCCGAGCACCTACGGGAGAGGAGATGTGTCACGGGAGGGAGAGGGAGGCAACCAAAGGCCTTAGGTATGATTGCTCCTCCTTTTCCCCACTATATATAGGGCCAAGGGAGAGGGGGGAGGCGCAGCCTTGCCCCCTCCTCCAAGGAAGGGGTGCGGCTAAGGATGGGGAGGAGTCCATCCTCCCCAAGGCACCTCGGAGGTGCCTTCCCCCTTTAGGACTCTTCCCTTTTTCCTTTATCTTGGCGCATGGGCCTCTAGGGGCTGGTGCCCTTGGCCCATGTAGGCCAAGGTGCACCCCCTACAGCCCATGTGGCCCCCCGGGGCAGGTGGCCCCACCCGGTGGGCCCCCGGGACCCTTCCGGTGGTCCCGGTACAATACCGATGACCCCGAAACTTGTCCCGATGGCCGAAACAGGACTTCCTATATATAAATCTTTACCTCCGGACCATTCCGGAACTCCTCGTGACGTCCGGGATCTCATCCGGGACTCCGAACAACATTCGGTAACCACATACAAGCTTCCTTTATAACCCTAGCGTCATCGAACCTTAAGTGTGTAGACCCTACGGGTTCGGGAGACATGCAGACATGACCGAGACGTTCTCCGGTCAATAACCAACAGCGGGATCTGGATACCCATGATGGCTCCCACATGTTCCACGATGATCTCATCGGATGAACCACGATGTCAAGAACTCAATCGATCCCGTATACAATTCCCTTTGTCAGGCGGTATTTTACTTGCCCGAGATTCGATCGTCGGTATACCGATACCTTGCTCAATCTCGTTACCGGCAAGTCACTTTACTCGTTCCGTAACACATCATCCCGTGATCAACTCCTTGGTCATATTGCGCATATGATGATGTCCTACCGAGTGGGCCCAGAGATACCTCTCCGTTTACACGGAGTGACAAATCCCAGTCTCGATCCGCATAAAACAATAGATACTTTCGGAGATACCTGTAGTGCACCTTTATAGTCACCCAGTTACGTTGTGACGTTTGATACACCCAAAGCACTCCTACGGTATCCAGGAGTTATACGATCTCATGGTCAAAGGAAGAGATACTTGACATTCGCAAAGCTCTAGCAAATGAACTACTCGATCTTTTGTGCTAGTCTTAGGATTGGGTCTTGTCCATCACATCATTCTCCTAATGATGTGATCCCGTTATCAACGACATCCAATGTCCATAGCCAGGAAACCATGACTATCTGTTGATCACAACGAGCTAGTCAACTAGAGGCTCACTAGGGACATATTGTGGTCTATATATTCACACGTGTATTACGATTTCCGGATAATACAGTTATAGCATGAATAAAAGACAATTATCATGAACAAGGAAATATAATAATAATACTTTTATTATTGCCTCTAGGGCATATTTCCAACAGTCTCCCACTTGCACTAGAGTCAATAATCTAGTTCACATCGCCATGTGATTAACACTCACAGGTCACATCGCCATGTAACTAATACCCAAGAGTTTACTAGAGTCAGTAGTCTAGTTCACATCACTATGTGATTAACACTCAATGAGTTTTATGTTCGATCATGTTGCTTGTGAGAGAGGTTTTAGTCAACGGGTCTGAACCTTTCAGATCCATGTGTGCTTTACAAATCTCTATGTCATCTCCTAGATGCAGCTACCACGCTCTATTTGGAGCTATTCCAAATAACTGTTCTACTTTGAGCTATTCTAAATTATTGCTCCATTATATGTATCCGGTCTCTCTACTCAGAGCTATCCGGATAGGTGTTAAGCTTGCATCGACGTAACCTTTACGACGAACTCTTTTACCACCTCCATAATCGAGAAAATTTCTTAGTCCACTAGTTACTAAGGATAACTTTGACCGCTGTCCTGTGATCAATTCATGGATCACTCTTGTACCCCTTGACTGACTCATGGCAAGGCACACTTTTGGTGCGGTACACAGCATAGCATACTGAAGAGCCTACGTCTTAAGCATAGGGGACGACCTTCGTCCTTTCTCTCTATTCTGCCGTGGTCGAGCTTTAAGTCTTAACTTCGTACCTTACAACTCAGGCAAGAACTCCTTCTTTGACTGGTCCATCTTGAACACCTTCAAGATCATGTCAAGGTATGTGCTCATTTGAAAGTATTATTAAGCATTTTGATCTATCCTTATAGATCTTGATGCTCAATGTTCAAGTAGCTTAATCCAGGCTTTCCATTGAAAAACACTTTCAAAATAACCCTATATTCTTTCCAGAAATTCTACGTCATTTCTGATCAACAATATGTCAACAACATATACTCATCAGAAATTCTATAGTGCTCCCACTCACTTCTTTGGAAATCCAAGTTTCTCATAAACTTTGTACAAACCCAAAATCTTTGATCATCATCAAAGCATACATTCCAACTCCGAGATGCTTACTCCAGTCCTTAAAAGGATCGCTGGAGCTAGCATACCTTTTAGCATCCTTAGGATCGACAAAAAACTTCCTGATTGTATTACATACAACCTTTCCTCACGAAAACTGGTAAGGAAACTCGTTTTGATATCCATCTGCCAGATTTCATAAATACAGCTAATGCTAACATGAATCCGACGGACTTAAGCATCGCTACGGATGAGAAAATCTCATCGTAGTCAACTCCTTGAACTTGTGAAAAACTTTTTGCCACAAGTCGAGCTTCATGGATGGTGACATTACCATCCACGTCCGTCTTTTTCTTAAAGATCCATTTATCTCAATGGATTGCCAATCATCGGGCAAGTCCATCAAAGTCCATGCTTTGTTCTGATATATGGATACTATCTCGGATTTCATGGCTTCTAACCATTTGTCGGAATTTGGGCCCACCATCGCTTCTCCATAGCTCGTAGGTTCATTGTTGTCTAGCAACATGACTTTTAAGACAGGATCACCGTACCACTCCGAAGTAGTACGTGTCCTTGTCATCCTACGAGGTTTGGTAGTGACTTGATCCGAAGTTTCATGATCAATATCATAAGCTTCCACTTCAATTGGTGTAGGTGCCACAGGAACAACTTCCTGTGCCCTGCCACACACTAGTTGAAGAGACAGTTCAATAACCTCATCAAGTTTCCACCATCCTCCCACTCAATTCTTTCGAGAGAAACTTTTCCTCGAGAAAGGACCCGATTCTAGAAACAATCCATATTGCTTTCGGATCTGAATTAGGAGGTATACCCAACTGTTTTGGGTTTCCTATGAAGATGCATTTTATCCGCTTTGGGTTCGAGCTTATCAACCTGAAACTTTTTCATATAAGCGTCGCAGACCCAAACTTTTAAGAAACGACAACTTAGGTTTCTCTAAACCATAATTCATACGGTGTCATCTCATCGGAATTACGCGGTGCCCTATTTAAAGTGAATGTGGTCGTCTCTAATGCCTAACCCATGAACAATTGCGGTAATTCGATAAGAGACATCATGGCATGCACCATATCCAATAGGGTGCAACTATGATGTTCGGACACACCATTACACTATGGTGTTCCGGGCGGTATTAATTGCGAAACAATTTCCACAATGTCTTAATTGTGTGCCAAAACTCGTAACTCAGATATTCATCTCTATGATCATATCATAGACATTTTATCCTCTTGTCACAATGATCTTCTACTTCACTCTGAAATTACTTGAACCATTCAATAATTCAGACTTGTGTTTCATCAAGTAAATATATACAACATCTACTCGAATCATCTATGAAGTAAGAACATAACGATATTCACTGCATGCCTCAGCACTCATTGGACTGCACACATCAAAATGTGTTACTTCCAACAAGTTGCTATCTTGTTCCATCTTACTGAAAACGAGGCTTTTCAGTCATCTTGCCCATGTGGTATGATTTGCATATCTCAAGTGATTCAAAATCAAGTGAGTTCAAACGGTCCATTTGCATGGAGTTTCTTCATGCATATATACCAATAGACATGGTTCGCATGTCTCAAACTTTTCAAAAACGAGTGAGTCCAAAGATCCATCAACATGGAGCTTCTTCATGCGTTTTATACCAATATGACTTACACAGCAGTGCCACAAGCAAGTGGTACTATCATTACTATCTTATATCTTTTGGCATGAAAATGTGTATCACTACGATCGAGATTCAATAAACCATTCATTTTAGGTTTAATACCATTGAAGGTATTATTCAAATAAACAGAGTAACCATTATTCTCCTTAAATGAATAACCGTATTGCGATAGACGTAATCCAATCATGTCTATGCTCAACGCAAACACCAATCTCGGTGGTAGAGGGAGCGTGCGATGCTTGATCATATCAACCTTGGAAACACTTCCAACATATATCGTCAGCTCACCTTTAGCTAGTCTCCGCTTATTCCGTAGCTTTTATTTCGAGTTACTAACACTTAGCAACCGAACCGGTATCCAATACCCTGGTGCTACTAGGAGTACTAGTAAAGTACACATTAACATAATGTATATCCAATATACTTCTATCGACCTTGCCAGCCTTCTCATCTACCAAGTATCTAGGGTAATTCTGCTCTAGTGGTTGTTCCCCTTATTACAGAAGCACTTAGTCTCGGGTTTGGGTTTTACCTTGGGTTTCTTCACTAGAGCAGCAGCTGATTTGCCGTTTCATGAAGTATCCCTTCTTGCCCTTGCCCTTCTTGAAACTAGTGGTTTCACCAACCATCAACAATTGATGCTCCTTCTTGATTTCTACTTTCGCGGTGTCAAACATCGCGAATACCTCAAGGATCATCATATCTATCCCTGATATGTTATAGTTCATCTCGAAGCTCTAGCAGCTTGGTGGCAATGACTTTGGAGAAACATCACTATCTCATTTGGAAGATCAACTCCCACTCGATTCAAGTGATTGTTGCACTCAGACAATCTGAGCACAAGCTCAACAATTGAGCTTCTCTCCTTAGTTTGCAGGCTAAGAAAATCGTCGGAGGTCTTATACCTCTTGACGTGGGCACGAGCCTGAAATCCCAATTTCAGCCCTCGAAACATCTCATATGTTCCGCGACGTTTCGAAAACGTCTTTAGTGCCTCAACTCTAAACCGTTTAACTGAACTATCACGTAGTTATCAAAACGTGTATGTCCGATGTTCGCAACATCCACAAACGACGTTTGGGGGTCAGCACACTGAGCGGTGCATTAAGGACATAAGCTTTCTACTGATCGCATAATCGCTACTATCAACTTTCAACTATAATTTTCTCTAGGAACATATCTAAACAGTAGAACTATAGCGCGAGCTACGACATAATTTGCAAAAGGTATTTTGACTATGTTCAGGATAATTAAGTTCATCTTATGAACTCCCACTCAGATAGACATCCCTCTAGTCATCTAAGTGATTACATGATCCGAGTCAACTAGGCCGTGTCCGATCATCACGTGAGACGGACTAGTTAACGTCGGTGAACATCTTCATGTTGATCGTATCTACTATACGACTCATGCTCGACCTTTCGGTCTCCGTGTTCCGAGGCCATGTCTGCACATGCTAGGCTCGTCAAGTTAACCCTAAGTGTTTTCGCTGTGTAAAACTGTCTTACACCCGTTGTATGTGAACGTAAGAATCCATCACACCCGATCATCACGTGGTGCTTAGAAGCGACGAACTGTAGCAACGGTGCACAGTTAGGGGAGAACACTTCTTGAAATTTTGTAAGGGATCATCTTATTTACTACCGTCGTCCTAAGTAAACAAGATGCATAAACATGATAAACATCACATGCAATCAAATAGAGTAGTGACATGATATGGCCAATATCATATAGCTCCTTTGATCTTCATCTTCGGGGCTCCATGATCATCTTGTCACCGGCATGACACCATGATCTTCATCATCATGATCTCCATCATCGTGTCTTCATGAAGTTGTCACGCCAACGACTACTTCTACTTCTATGGCTAACGCGTTTAGCAATAAAGTAAAGTAAGTTACATGGCGTTCTTCAATGACACGCAGGTCATACAAAAAATAAAGACAACTCCTATGGCTCCTGCCGGTTGTCATACTCATCGACATGCAAGTCGTGAATCCTATTACAAGAACATGATCAATCTCATACATCACATATCATTCATCACATTCTTCTGGCCATATCACATCACAAAGCATACCCTGCAAAAACAAGTTAGACGTCCTCTAATTGTTGTTTGCATGTTTTACGTGGCTGCTATGGGTTTCTAGCAAGAACGTTTCTTACCTACGCAATACCACAACGTGATATGCCAATTACTATTTACCCTTCATAAGGACCCTTTTCATCGAATCCGTTCCGACTAAAGTAGGAGAGACAGACACCCGCTAGCCACCTTATGCATCTAGTGCATGTCAGTCGGTGGAACCAGTCTCACGTAAGAGTACGTGTAAGGTCGGTCCGGGCCGCTTCATCCCACGATGCCGCCGAATCAAGATAAGACTAGTAACGGCAAGCATATTGAACAAAATCAACGCCCACAACTACTTTGTGTTCTACTCATGCATAGAATCTACGCAATAGACCTAGCTCATGATGCCACTGTTGGGTAACGTAGCAGAAATTCAAAAATTTTCCTACGAATCACCAAGATCTATCTATGGAGAGACCAGCAACGAGGAGAAAGGAGAGTGCATCTACATACCCTTGTAGATCGCTAAGCGGAAGCGTTCAAGTGAATGGGGTTGATGGAGTCGTACTCGTCGTGATTCAGATCATCGATGATCAAGTGCCGAACGGACGGCACCTCCGCGTTCAACACACGTACAGCCCGGTGACGTCTCCCACGCCTTGATCCAGCAAGGAGAGAGGGAGAGGTTGAGGAAGACTCCATCCAGCAGCAGCACAACGGCGCGGTGGTGATGGAGGAGCGTGGCAATCCCGCAGGGCTTCGCCGAGCACCTACGGGAGAGGAGATGTGTCACGGGAGGGAGAGGGAGGCAACCAAAGGCCTTAGGTATGATTGCTCCTCCTTTTCCCCACTATATATAGGGCCAAGGGAGAGGGGGGAGGCGCAGCCTTGCCCCCTCCTCCAAGGAAGGGGTGCGGCTAAGGATGGGGAGGAGTCCATCCTCCCCAAGGCACCTCGGAGGTGCCTTCCCCCTTTAGGACTCTTCCCTTTTTCCTTTATCTTGGCGCATGGGCCTCTAGGGGCTGGTGCCCTTGGCCCATGTAGGCCAAGGTGCACCCCCTACAGCCCATGTGGCCCCCCGGGGCAGGTGGCCCCACCCGGTGGGCCCCCGGGACCCTTCCGGTGGTCCCGGTACAATACCGATGACCCCGAAACTTGTCCCGATGGCCGAAACAGGACTTCCTATATATAAATCTTTACCTCCGGACCATTCCGGAACTCCTCGTGACGTCCGGGATCTCATCCGGGACTCCGAACAACATTCGGTAACCACATACAAGCTTCCTTTATAACCCTAGCGTCATCGAACCTTAAGTGTGTAGACCCTACGGGTTCGGGAGACATGCAGACATGACCGAGACGTTCTCCGGTCAATAACCAACAGCGGGATCTGGATACCCATGATGGCTCCCACATGTTCCACGATGATCTCATCGGATGAACCACGATGTCAAGAACTCAATCGATCCCGTATACAATTCCCTTTGTCAGGCGGTATTTTACTTGCCCGAGATTCGATCGTCGGTATACCGATACCTTGCTCAATCTCGTTACCGGCAAGTCACTTTACTCGTTCCGTAACACATCATCCCGTGATCAACTCCTTGGTCATATTGCGCATATGATGATGTCCTACCGAGTGGGCCCAGAGATACCTCTCCGTTTACACGGAGTGACAAATCCCAGTCTCGATCCGCATAAAACAATAGATACTTTCGGAGATACCTGTAGTGCACCTTTATAGTCACCCAGTTACGTTGTGACGTTTGATACACCCAAAGCACTCCTACGGTATCCAGGAGTTATACGATCTCATGGTCAAAGGAAGAGATACTTGACATTCGCAAAGCTCTAGCAAATGAACTACTCGATCTTTTGTGCTAGTCTTAGGATTGGGTCTTGTCCATCACATCATTCTCCTAATGATGTGATCCCGTTATCAACGACATCCAATGTCCATAGCCAGGAAACCATGACTATCTGTTGATCACAACGAGCTAGTCAACTAGAGGCTCACTAGGGACATATTGTGGTCTATGTATTCACACGTGCATTACGATTTCCGGATAATACAGTTATAGCATGAATAAAAGACAATTATCATGAACAAGGAAATATAATAATAATACTTTTATTATTGCCTCTAGGGCATATTTCCAACAGTCTCCCACTTGCACTAGAGTCAATAATCTAGTTCACATCGCCATGTGATTAACACTCACAGGTCACATCGCCATGTGACTAATACCCAAGAGTTTACTAGAGTCAGTAGTCTAGTTCACATCACTATGTGATTAACACTCAATGAGTTTTATGTTTGATCATGTTGCTTGTGAGAGAGGTTTTAGTCAACGGGTCTGAACCTTTCAGATCCGTGTGTGCTTTACAAATCTCTATGTCATCTCCTAGATGCAGCTACCACGCTCTATTTGGAGCTATTCCAAACAACTGTTCTACTTGGAGCTATTCTAAATTATTGGTCCATTATATGTATCTGGTCTCTCTACTCAGAGCTATCCGGATAGGTGTCAAGCTTGCATCGTCGTAACCTTTACGACGAACTCTTTTACCACCTCCATAATCAAGAAAATTCCTTAGTCCACTAGTTACTAATGATAACTTTGACCGCTGTCCTGTGAGCCATTCTTGGATCACTCTTGTACCCCTTGACTGACTCATGGCAAGGCACACTTCAGGTGCGGTACACAGCATAGCATACTGAAGAGCCTACGTCTTAAGCATAGGGGACGACCTTCGTCCTTTCTCTCTATTCTGCCGTGGTCGAGCTTTAAGTCTTAACTTCGTACCTTACAACTCAGGCAAGAACTCCTTCTTTGAATGGTCCATCTTGAACACCTTCAAGATCATGTCAAGGTATGTGCTCATTTGAAAGTATTATTAAGCATTTTGATCTATCCTTATAGATCTTGATGCTCAATGTTCAAGTAGCTTAATCCATGCTTTCCATTGAAAAACACTTTCAAAATAACCCTATATGCTTTCCAGAAATTCTACGTCATTTCTGATCAACAATATGTCAACAACATATACTCATCAGAAATTCTATAGTGCTCCCACTCACTTCTTTGGAAATACAAGTTTCTCATAAACTTTGTACAAACCCAAAATTTTTGATCATCATCAAAGCATACATTCCAACTCCGAGATGCTCACTCCAGTCCTTAGAAGGATTGCTGGAGCTTTGCATACTTATTAGCATCTTTCGGGATTGACAAAACCTTCCGGTTGTATCACATACAACCTTTCCTCATTAAAATTGTCGAGGAAACAATGTTTTGACATCCTATCTGCAAGATTTCATAAATAATGCAGTAATCGCTAATATAATTCCAACAGACTCTTAGCATCGCTACGAGTGAGAAAATCTCATCGTAGTCAACTCCTTGAACTTGTCGGAAAACATCTTAACGACAAGTCGAGCTTTCTTAATGGTGACATTTACCATCATTGTCCGTCTTCCTTTTGAAATCCATCTGTACTCATTAGCCTTACGACCATCGAGCCGTTCTGCCAAAGTCTACACTTTGTTTTCATACATGGATCCTCTCTCGGATTTTATGGCCTCAAGCCATTTATCGGAATCCGGGCCCACCATCGCTTCTTCATAGCTCGTAGGTTCATTGTTGTCTAGCAACATGACCTTCAAGACAGGATTACGTACCACTCTGAAGTAGTACGCATCCTTGTCATCCTACGAGGTTTGGGAGTGACTTGATCCGAAGTTTCATGATCAATATCATAAGCTTCCACTTCAATTGGTGTAGGTGCCACAGGAACTACTCCCTGTGCCCTGTCACACACTAGTTGAAGAGACGGTTCAATAACCTCATCAAGTCTCCACCATCCTCCCACTCAATTCTTTTGAGAGAAACTTTTCCTCGAGAAAGGACCCGATTCTAGAAACAATCCATATTGCTTTCGGATCTGAATTAGGAGGTATACCCAACTGTTTTGGGTTTCCTATGAAGATGCATTTTATCCGCTTTGGGTTCGAGCTTATCAACCTGAAACTTTTTCATATAAGCGTCGCAGCCACAAACTTTTAAGAAACGACAACTTAGGTTTCTCTAAACCATAATTCATACGGTGTCATCTCATCGGAATTACGTGGTGCCCTATTTAAAGTGAATGTGGTTGTCTCTAATGCCTAACCCATGAACGATAGTGGTAATTCGATAAGAGACATCATGGTACGCACCATATCCAATAGGGTGCAACTATGATGTTCGGACACACCATCACATTATGGTGTTCCAGGCGGTATTAATTGCGAAACAATTTCCACAATGTCTTAATTGTGTGCCAAAACTCGTAACTTAGATATTCATCTCTATGATCATATCATAGACATTTTATCCTCTTGTCACAATGATCTGCTACTTCACTCTGAAATTACTTGAACCATTCAATAATTCAGACTTGTGTTTCATCAAGTAAATATACTCAACATTTACTCGAATCATCTGTGAAGTAAGAACATAATGATATTCACTGCATGCCTCAGCACTCATTCTACTGCACACATCAAAATGTGTTACTTCCAACAAGTTGCTATCTTCTTCCATCTTACTGAAATGAGGCTTTTCAGTCATCTTGCCCATGTGGTATGATTTGCATATCTCAAGTGATTCAAAATCAAGTGAGTCCGAACGATCCATTTGCATGGAGTTTCTTCATGCATATACACCAATAGACATGGTTCGCATGTCTCAAACTTTTCAAAAACGAGTGAGTCCAAAGATCCATCAACATGGAGCTTCTTCATGCGTTTTATACCATTATGACTTACATGGCAGTGCCACAAGTAAGTGGTACTATCATTACTATCTTATATCTTTTGGCATGAAAATGTGTATCACTACGACCGAGATTCAATAAACCATTCCTTTAGGTGCAAGACCATTGAAGGTATTATTCAAAAATAGAGTAACCATTATTCTCCTTAAATGAATAACCGTATTGCGATAGACATAATCCAATCATGTCTATGCTCAACGCAAACACCAATCTCGGTGGTAGAGGGAGCGTGCGATGCTTGATCATATCAACCTTGGAAACACTTCCAACATATATCGTCAGCTCACCTTTAGCTAGTCTCCTTTTATTCCGTAGCTTTTATTTCGAGTTACTAACACTTAGCAACCGAACCGGTATCCAATACCCTGGTGCTACTAGGAGTACTAGTAAAGTACACATTAACATAATGTATATCCAATATACTTCTATCGACCTTGCCAGCCTTCTCATCTACCAAGTATCTAGGGTAATGCTGCTCCAGTGGTTGTTCCCCTTATTACAGAAGCACTTAGTCTCGGGTTTGGGTTCAACCTTGGGTTTCTTCACTAGAGCAGCAGCTGAATTGCCGTTTCATGAAGTATCCCTTTGTTCCCTTGCCCTTCTTGAAACTAGTGGTTTCACCAACCATCAACAATTGATGCTCCTTCTTGATTTCTACTTTCGCGGTGTCAAACATCATGAATATTTCAAGGATCATCATATCTATCCCTGATATGTTATAGTTAATCACGAAGCTCTAGCAGCTTGATGGCAATGACTTTGGGGAAACATCACTATCTCATCTGGAGGATCAACTCCCACTCGATTCAAGTGATTGTTGTGCTCAGACAATCTGAGCACAAGCTCAACGATTTAGCTTTTCTCCCTTAGTTTGCAGGCTAAGAAAATCGTCGGAGGTCTTATACCTCTTGACGTGGGCACGAGCCTGAAATCCCAATTTTAGCCCTCGAAACATCTCATATGTTCCGCGACGTTTCGAAAACGTCTTTGGTGCCTCTACTTAAACCATTTAATTGAACTATCACGTAGTTATCAAAACGTGTATGTCCGATGTTCGCAACATCGACAAACGACGTTGGGGTTCAGCACACTGAGCGGTGCATTAAGGACATATGCTTTCTACTGATCGCATAATCGCTACTATCAACTTTCAACTATATTTTCTCTAGGAACATATCTAAACAGTGGAACTAAAGCGCGAGCTTACGACATAATTTGCAAAAGGTCTTTTGACTATTTCAGGATAATTAAGTTCATCTTATGAACTCCCACTTAGATAGACATCCCTCTGGTCATCTAAGTGATCACATGATCCGAGTCAACTAGGCCGTGTCCGATCATCACGTGAGACGGACTAGTCATCATCGGTGAACATCTTCATGTTGATCGTATCTACCATACGACTCATGCTCGACCTTTCGGTCTCCATGTTCCGAGGCCATGTCTGCACATGCTAGGCTCGTCAAGTTAACCCTAAGTGTTTTCGCTGTGTAAAACTGTCTTACACCCGTTGTATGTGAACGTAAGAATCCATCACACCCAATCATCACATGGTGCTTAGAAGCGACGAACCGTAGCAACGGTGCACAGTTAGGGGAGAACACTTCTTGAAATTTTGTAAGGGATCATCTTATTTACTACCGTCGTCCTAAGCAAACAAGATGCATAAACATGATAAACATCACATGCAATCAAATAGTGACATGATATGGCCAATATCATTTTTCTCCTTTTGATCTTCATCTTCGGGGCTCCATGATCATCATCGTCACCGGCACGACACCATGATCTCCATCATCATGATCTCCATCATCGTGTCTTCATGAAGTTGTCACGCCAACGACTACTTCTACTTCTATGACTAACGCGTTTAGCAATAAAGTAAAGTAGTTTACATGGCGTTCTTCAATGACACGCAGGTCATACAATAAATAAAGACAACTCCTATGGCTCCTGCCGGTTGTCATACTCATCGACATGCAAGTCGTGAATCCTATTACAAGAACATGATCAATCTCATACATCACATATCATTCATCACATTCTTCTTGGCCATATCACATCATATAGCATACCCTGCAAAAACAAGTTAGACGTCCTCTAATTGTTGTTGCATGTTTTACGTGGCTGCTATGGGTTTCTAGCAAGAACGTTTCTTACCTACGCAAGACCACAACGTGATATGCCAATTGCTATTTACCCTTCATAAGGACCCTTTTCATCGAATCCGTTCCGACTAAAGTGGGAGAGACTGGCACCCGCTAGCCACCTTATGCACCAAGTGCATGTCAATCGGTGGAACCTGTCTCACGTAAGAGTACGTGTAAGGTCGGTCCGGGCCGCTTCATCCCACAATACCGTCGAAACAAGATTGGACTAGTAACGGTAAGCATATTGAACAACATCAACGCCCACAACTACTTTGTGTTCTACTCGTGCAAAGAATCTACGCAATAGACCTAGCTCATGATGCCACTGTTGGGGAACGTAGCAGAAATTCAAAAATTTTCCTACGTAACACCAAGATCTATCTATGGAGAGACCAGCAACGAGTAGAAAGGGAGGAGAGTTTGCATCTACATACCCTTGTAGATCGCTAAGCGGAAGTGTTCAAGTGAACGGGGTTGATGGAGTCGTACTCGTCGTGATTCAGATCACCGATGATCAAGTGCCGAACGGACGGCACCTCCGCGTTCAACACACGTACAGCTCGACGATGTCTCCCACGCCTTGATCCAGCAAGGAGAGAGGGAGAGGTTGAGGAAGACTCCATACAACAGCAGCACAACGGCGTGGTGGTGATGGAGGAGCGTGGCAATCCTGCAGGGCTTCGCCGAGCACCTACGGGAGAGGAGATGTGTCACGGGAGGGAGAGGGAGGCAACCAAAGGCCTTAGGTCTGATTGCTCCTCCTTTTCCCCACTATATATAGGGCCAAGGGAGAGGGGGGAGGCGCAGCCTTGCCCCCTCCTCCAAGGAAGGGGTGCGGCTAAGGATGGGGAGGAGTCCATCCTCCCCAAGGCACCTCGGAGGTGCCTTCCCCCTTTAGGACTCTTCCCTTTTTCCTTTATCTTGGCGCATGGGCCTCTAGGGGCTGGTGCCCTTGGCCCATGAAGGCCAAGGCGCACCCCCTACAGCCCATGTGGCCCCCCGGGGCAGGTGGCCCCACCCGGTGGGCCCCCGGGACCCTTCCGGTGGTCCCGGTACAATACCGATGACCCCGAAACTTGTCCCGATGGCCGAAACAGGACTTCCTATATATAAATCTTTACCTCCGGACCATTCCGGAACTCCTCGTGACGTCCGGGATCTCATCCGGGACTCCGAACAACATTCGGTAACCACATACAAGCTTCCTTTATAACCCTAGCGTCATCGAACCTTAAGTGTGTAGACCCTACGGGTTCGGGAGACATGCAGACATGACCGAGACGTTCTCCGGTCAATAACCAACAGCGGGATCTGGATACCCATGATGGCTCCCACATGTTCCACGATGATCTCATCGGATGAACCACGATGTCAAGGACTCAATCGATCCCGTATACAATTCCCTTTGTCAGGCGGTATTTTACTTGCCCGAGATTCGATCGTCGGTATACCGATACCTTGCTCAATCTCGTTACCGGCAAGTCACTTTACTCGTTCCGTAACACATCATCCCGTGATCAACTCCTTGGTCATATTGCGCATATGATGATGTCCTACCGAGTGGGCCCAGAGATACCTCTCCGTTTACACGGAGTGACAAATCCCAGTCTCGATCCGCATAAAACAATAGATACTTTCGGAGATACCTGTAGTGCACCTTTATAGTCACCCAGTTACGTTGTGACGTTTGATACACCCAAAGCACTCCTACGGTATCCAGGAGTTATACGATCTCATGGTCAAAGGAAGAGATACTTGACATTCGCAAAGCTCTAGCAAATGAACTACTCGATCTTTTGTGCTAGTCTTAGGATTGGGTCTTGTCCATCACATCATTCTCCTAATGATGTGATCCCGTTATCAACGACATCCAATGTCCATAGCCAGGAAACCATGACTATCTGTTGATCACAACGAGCTAGTCAACTAGAGGCTCACTAGGGACATATTGTGGTCTATATATTCACACGTGTATTACGATTTCCGGATAATACAGTTATAGCATGAATAAAAGACAATTATCATGAACAAGGAAATATAATAATAATACTTTTATTATTGCCTCTAGGGCATATTTCCAACACCCAACCCATATTTCGGGCGCACCTTTCAACCAATGTTTAATTATGTATGTTTTCCTCGAGCATACCTCACTATATCATTTGATCTGAAAAGGGTTATCTCCTTGTTCAGATAATCGTGGAAATCCATCTTTTGAGATCTCAATGGAATGTCGCTGAGTCCATCAGCCACCTCCTCATTCTCTCCTTGACTTAATGATGAACTCTTGTTTCGGAACTCGATTCCATAGTTCAGTTCCCAAGAATCTTACAATGTCATCTCGACAATTTGTGTTGCACCTTTTCTTCACAGACATCCTGAGTCTGAGTTATCCTGACACCAATCGGATCTGAATCTCGGTCAGATATGATGGTTGGGACAACTTTCCAAGAGTTATGATGTTGGACCTTTGATGACCCGGTAACATGATGTCATGCCTAGCACCCCCCCCCCCATGGGTGGAGGACCTATCGTTATAATTTCTTTTGCAAGGATAACCATTCTTCCTGGAGGAAATTGTAAGACCTATTTTATAAGTTGTTCCTGATGGATCCATTGAGTATCTAAAGTCTGACCTTTGTTTGAATACCATGCCAATGCTATCTCAAAAGTTTGTCTGTGGAACTTTGATTTTCAACAGGAACATTTGAAGCACGATGCTAAATTTTATTTATCATTTATCCTAACACCGTTGTATGGGTAATGTCTTGAAAATTTCTCTTCCCTTTCCTAAAGGGGTTTTCTACATTATATCCTGTCATGGATATCATGCTCTGCTTGTCCTTGGGAAGGATATACCCTTGAAATGTGTGTTTAAACACATTTTCCTTTCCATTGTTCTATTTAATCTGATGATCATATTTTCCTTCCATTGTGGATTTAACCTTTCTTGTGATCTATATGATCTGAGCAGTAATATTCTCCTGCTCATGTAAACACCTCGGTGTACAACTCTGCCAGTGAGACCCTGTTACTTTTGTTGGTGACATTTCGGTAACCACCGATGGACGAGAACTTTGCCTACTGGTCCGCCTCGTTCAACGAGCAGGAAAATGGTTCTCTTCGTCCCTCGTCCTTGGTACTGATGTTGTTGCCGACATAACTGATAGGCTATCCTCTGACATACCTTGCTTGCATGATCACGCAAGACGTCTCCGCCCTTCCTACCTTTAACCCACATGGTGGGCCCATAACCCACAGTTCCACAGGATCGAAAACTGACTCTCCTGTACACCCCCTGTTCCCAAAGTTATTCCTCTCGCGTGGACTCGTACGTAATTCATGAGCCACCTTCCGATGAGATCATCAATTCTGGCATCGGAAACAATAATTATTCCGTTGCTTGGAACCCCTTTCACATTATGTCTAGGCATTGAACGATTGCCTGGCTGCTTGAAACTTCTTATTGTACCTTCCAACTTTACTCTTGATGTGTTTATTTTGTTCAACTCGAGAGGTACTCATATGCTCATTCATGGGTTAATCCCAGATTATTACCCTTATAGCATTCTGTCGTTTCTGATCTACCCCGTTACCTATTCGTAAGTACGATGGAGTTTCCGAAGAAAGGATGCCGACTTTTCATCTCAATGACCTGAAGCAGAAAAATGAAGACATCAATGTAATGAATCAACCGCTTCGAGAAGAGCAACCAAGACCGAGAGGGTTCGTTAGAATTTCGTAACCAGACCTTACCCCCTAGTCCCCCTCTTAAATCTCGGGACGAGATTTCTTGTAGTGGAGGAGAATTGTGACGCCCAGATAATCATGCTACAGTAATCTCACGTTAATGTTGCCATGTCACCTCGGTCACTGTAGTTAATCTCGGGTTGATTCAAAAACGTTTCAAATTTAAATTCAAATTAATGTCAAACGACTAAGTTTTCAAAATATTAAACTAAAATGTTCAGGGTGTGTAGTTCAATGCCTGGATAATTATAATAAAGCAAACACATTTTTATAAAATGCCTAGATAATTTAAAATGATTTGAAACAGAAAAGAAAATAAATAAAAGAAAGAAAATAAAAAAAAAGAGAAACCCCCCACCCGTTGGGCCAGCCGGCCCAGCTGGCCACCAGGCCGGCCAGGCCGGCCCACCCCGCACC
>NC_041392.1:742251612-742252675 GCF_002162155.2 Triticum dicoccoides | reverse complement strand
CTGAACCCCATCCCCTCGCCTCCGACCCCCTGCGTCCCCGCATCCTCGGCGCACGGCCGATGGCACCGGCCCCCAGCGCTCCTCCGCGCGGCCGCCTCTCCACAGGCCACGGCCGGTGCGCCCCGCTCCGGCCATGGCCTCGCCGTGGCCACCGTACACTGCTCCGGCCGCCTGGCCGGCACCGTCGCCATCGACGCCCCGCATCGCCTTGTTGGGCTGCGCCCGCAGCGCCCACGCCCGTTCGGGCGAGCGCTCGCACCCGCGCCCGTTTAGCCTCTGGGTCACTGCCGAATGGGGCCCAGCCCCAGAACAAAAAAAAAGAAGAAAAGAATTAAAAATAAAAATAATAAATAAAAATAAAAATGATTTAATAAATTAATTATTAATTAATTAATTAATTAAGTAATTAATTAAGTAATTAATTAAGTTAACTAATCCTGATTAAATTAACCTAATCACTAATTAAATTAACTAATCTGTAATTAACCTAAACAGAGAATGACAGGTGGGTCCCACTGGACCCACATGTCAGGTTGACCAAGTCAACTCTGTTGACTGCTGATGTCAGCATGACATCATGCTGACGTCATAAATCCATTTTTCGAATTAATTAAATAATTAATTAAATTCCAGAAATTAATAAAATCTTTAGAAAATCATATCTTTTAATCCGTAACTCGGATTAAAATATTTTCAACATGAAAGTTGCTCAGAATGACGAGACGAATCCGGATATGTAGTCCGTTCGTCCGCCACACACCCCTAACCTATCGAACCCGCAACTTTCCCCCTCCGGCTCCTCTGCCCGAAAACACGAAACACCGGGGATATTTTCCCGAATGTTTCCCCCCTTAACCGATACCACCTCATACCACGCTAGGGCACGCCTAGCATCGTTACTTGTCTTGTCATGCATCGATATACATCTGTTTACATGGTATTCGTTGTTTCTTCCCCCCTCTTCTCTCCGGTAGACTACGAGACCGACGCTGCTGCTGCCCAGTTCGACTACGGAGTTGACGACCCCTCTCTCTTGCCAGAGCAACCAGGCAAGCCCCCCCCC
>NC_041392.1:742244319-742251410 GCF_002162155.2 Triticum dicoccoides | reverse complement strand
TGATCACCAGATATCGCCTATTCTACTCTATACTGCTTGCATTAGAGTAGTGTAGCATGTTACTGCTTTCTGTTATACCTATCCTGATGCATAGCCTGTCCTTGTTACTACTGTTGATACCTTTACCTTCAATCCTATATGCTTAGTATAGGATGCTAGTATTTTTCATCTGTGGCCCTACATTCTTGTCCGTCTGCTGTGCTATACTATTGGGCCGAGATCACTCGGGAGGTGATCTCGGGTATATACTATATACTTGTACATGATACATGTGGAGACTATAGTCGGGTCGGCTGGTGGAGCACCCGCGAGTGGATCTTTGTGGCGGAGCGTCAGGGCAGGTTGAGACCGCCTAGGAGAGAGGCAGGCCTGGCCCTGTTCGGCGTTCGCGGATACTTAACACGCTTAACGAGATCTTGGTATTTGATCTGAGTTGGCTACGAGCCTATACGCACTAACCATCTACGCGGGAGTAGTTATGGGTATCCCGGCGTCGTGGTATCAGCCGAAGCACTTCGTGACGTCAGCGACTGAGCGGCGCGCGCCGGATTGGACTGGAACGCCACTAGGCTAGGTCTGCTTCCGGCCGCGTACGCAACGTGCAGGTGTGCTCAGGGCGATGGGCCCAGACCCCTGCGCGCTTAGGTTTAGACCGGCGTGCTGGCCTCTCCGTTGAGCCTAGGTGGGGCTGCGACGTGTTGATCTTCCGCGGCCGGGCATGACCCAGGAAAGTGTGTCCGGCCAAATGGGATCAAGCGTGCTGGGTAAGTTGGTGCACCCCTGCAGGGAAGTTAATCTATTCGAATAGCCGTGATCTTCGGTAACAGGACGACTTGGAGTTGTACCTTGACCTTATGACAACTAGAACCGGATACTTAATAAAACACACCCTTCCAAGTTCCACAGACAACCCGGTGATCGCTTTTCCACAGGGCGACGAGGGGAGGATCGCCGGATAGGATTATGCTATGCGATGCGACTGGAGATGCTACTTGGAGATGCTACTTGGAGATGCTACTTGGAGATGCTACTTGGAGGACTTCAATCTACTCTCTTCTACATGCTGCAAGACGGAGGCCGCCAGAAGCGTAGTCTTCGGCAGGATTAGCTATCCCCCTCTTATTCTGGCATTCTGCAATTCAGTCCACCGATATGGCCCTTTACACATATATCCATGCATATGTAGTGTAGCTCCTTGCTTGCGAGTACTTTGGATGAGTACTCACGGTTGCTTTTCTCCCTCTTTTCCCCTTTCCCTTCTACCTGGTTGTCGCAACCAGATGCTGGAGCCCAGGAGCCAAACGCCACCGTCGATGACGACTACTACCCCGGAGGTGCCTACTACTACGTGCAGCCCACTGACGACGACCAGGAGTAGTTTAGGAGGATCCCAGGCAGGAGGCCTGCGCCTCTTTCGATCTGTATCCCAGTTTGTGCTAGCCTTCTTAAGGCAAACTTGTTTAACTTATGTCTGTACTCAGATATTGTTGCTTCCGCTGACTCGTCTATGATCGAGCACTTGTATTCGAGCCCTCGAGGCCCCTGGCTTGTATTATGATGCTTGTTTGACTTATTTATGTTTTATAGTTGTGTTGTGATGTCTTCCCGTGAGTCCCTGATCTTGATCGTACACGTTTGCGTGCATGATTAGTGTACGATTGAATCGGGGGCGTCACAAGCCTCAAGGTAGGAGAAGGGCTTCCACTCATCATCACATCTACCTACATTGGCCTCATGAACACATCCACTAACAGTGATGTGACGAATTGGTTTGCCGTCGTGGAGTGGGACGGTGGTGGATCATAGTGTGGACGAGTAGGGGGCAAATGCCCCCCCCCCTCTTAATGTTTTCTCTGCCTAACAAGTGTTCCAACTAGGTATTTCTCGCTCCTTCCCTACTGATATGTTCCTCTTGAAGTCATGACTCCGCTACTAGAGTGAGACACTGTTAAACAAGACTACAACCTCGGCTATAACCATGTTAGTTTTGATGTCAACGGCGTTCACTCCTCTGCGACGCCTCCCCCGCTTCCTTGTTTTTCCATCTCAACGATGGGACGATGATATCTTACATTTGTGTGGATCGACTTCAATATCACCTCGCGGATTATCTTACTACACATGGTCACAGATAACAAGAGCAAGCCCACCACGATCATGCCACAATTACCTTTGGACATCTCCGTGACCCTCCTCAGCAATGTGGCCCACTTTGGATTCTTAATGTGCATTGGAGTCCGTTACCAAGTTAACAACGTAATAAGTTGGAACATGGTAGTGGAGCGGCTTGACGACCGCTCCAAGAAGACCCGTCTGCCTAGCTAAAAGATAGTAAACATCGTTGACTTCCCTGCACCACGGACCTACACTCGGCCTTTTTGCGTTGTTATGATATCCATAATGAAGAAGAGGAGCAACAAGGTTGGGACCGCCCATTGATCCAAGGAACGTCATGGGGGTGTTGAAGGTGTTATAGTAGAAAGAGCTTAACGATCTGACCATGAACTTTGATGAGCGATGAGGCTAGGACAGTGAGGGTCGTCCCCTCCGCCCGATGCTCCTATCGATGATAGTGGAGCATCTTGACGATCACTCCAGGAAGACTGGTATGTCTAGGGATCGCAATTCGCTTGCCCTATGTGGTCGCCATGCTAATGCTCCAGCTTCTCATTGTCGTTCCTATATTCATAAAGAAGAGGAGGAACAAGGAACAGCAAGGTCAGGGCACCATTGACCCGAGGAGCATCACAAGGGACGGGACGGGGAAATGATGCTTGGATGGGAAGGGTTTGAGTACGACCCAGCAGCGTGGTTGTCACTGGGAGAGAAGCTGGTATAAACGCCCTTGATTAGAAGTGTACATATACGCTTCGTGCTTTGCTCATGCGACACCTCCACCTGGGGTGAAGGTAAAGGTTGAAACAGTACGTTCTCGCAACAACGGTGATGACGTCATCGTGCCCTTGGCAACTCCGGACAAAGCTAATACGTAAAGTAAATAAAAAGGGAGTGAGTACATACGACAAGTCATTATTGCTGGTCACACTTCTCACAAAGCTTCTTGAACCCCATACTGCAGGTGGGCATAACCCTCCTTTATCTTCCTTTTTATCCAACTCAACGCAAATGTGACGTGGCAACTCTTAGAGCAACTCCAACGGGCCGACCCAAACAGAAGGCACATTTGTCCTTTTTTATCTATTTGGGTCGGCCGCCCGCCCGGCGTCCGCCAGTTTTGCATTTGGGTCGGCATTGCGCCCAACGCGCCGACTCATTTCATGTCCGCATTCAACTTTTTTTTAAAGGCCCGCGACCGATCATGCCAGCGGCCATGTCTCATGCCGGCACCATGCCAACGCCGGCATACAATGCCCGCTTCAGAAAATATCATCACAGTTCATGCTGGCGCACTCGCCAGCCGGCCGACACACATGCCAACACACAAAAAAGGGGTGGGACTTGAGTTCGACCATGCCGTGGTCATGCGGGCACACCTGCCAGCATACAAAAAGATGGCGCTCGCTGCCATAGATCACTCTCGTCGAAGTTGAGCATGTCGGCCTGCATCTTCTTAAACCACGACCTCTTTCTTGGCAACACGGTGTTGAGATCCACCTTCATGATCTCCACCCCGGCCATCATGCTCGCAAGAGCCACTTCTTTCGCCTTGGTCTTGGCGTTGGCGGCCTCGATCTCTAGCAACTTGGCTTGCTTCTCCGCCTCTAGCTCGAACATCTTGGCTTGCTTGTCGGCGTCCAGCTCAAGCCTCCTCCTTTGGATCTCCATGAAAGCATCCATTTGCTCCGTCTTGAAACGCCGGTGCTCCTCCTCCCTTGAGTCCTTCTTATTCATCATGCCGCCCACGCTTGCGATCAAGGCATTGGTGGTCGCATCTCGCTGTCCTCCTTCTTGGAGTTGGTCTTCCCCCACGGCTGTGCCGGCACGCCCTCCCCAACATCCTCCACGGCTTTCTTCCCCCGCACGACTTGAGTGCGGCATATTGCGCCTTGAACTTCTCCTCGTCCATGATGACCCGATAGCAATGGGAGAGGTTGAAGCACTTGTCATTGTGTTGAACCTTGAATGCCTCCAAAGCTTGAAATGCCTACAAAATGTTTCCATGCAAGCATATGGGCAAGTGATATGCAAATGAACACGCAAAGGATGAACTTGATGACACAAAAGAGGGCTGCTTGCTAGTATACCATGTCTTGAATGCCGATGCCGCTCATGGGGCGGGCTTTGTGAAAGTGCAACTATCCCTAGGTGGTTTTGGTAATTCATAACAACATATAGCTCATTGAGCTAATACTATTCCAAGATGATTATTTCAGGAAAGCTCAATGATTGGCATGGCATGGATGTGAAAGTGGAACCCTCAAAATGCTAAGGACAAAGGATTGGCTCAAGCTCAAAAGCTCAAGACTCTTCATTTTATATTTTAGTGATCCAAGATCACATTGAGTCTTTAGGATAAGCCAATACTATCAAGGAGGGATGAGGTGTTGCTTAATGAGCCTCTTGCTTCATGTGCTTAGTGATATGCTTCAAAACCCTCAACTACTTTCCCATATCCACATATGACCTAAACCCTAAGCCAAACTCGGTCCTACCGATTCTTCCTATCCGGCGCCACCGAGTTTCACCTGTCATAAGCCACTGCCAAACCCTAGCAATTCGGTCCTACCGATAGGGATCTCGGTCTCACCGAGATGGGGTTGCAAACTCTCTGTTTCCCTTTCGTAACTTTTTGGTCCCACCGAAAGAGCGAATCGGTCCCACCGAGATTGCAATGTAAACTCAGTGTTTCCCCTTTGTAACTTTTCGGTCTCACCGAGTTCCACTCGGTCTCACCGAAAGAGCAAATCAGTCCCACCGAGTTTGCCTGACCAACTCTCTGGTTAGCTAATTACCAAATTCGGTCTCACCGAGTTTGTGTAATCGGTCTCACCGAGATTACGTTATGCCCAAACCCTAACCGTATCGGTCCTACCGAGTTGCATATCAGTCCCACCGAAAATCACTAACGGTCACTAGGTTTACATTTTTGGTCCGACCGAGCTTATTGATTCGGTCCCACCGAGATTGGAAAACTGTGTAACGGTTGGATTTTGTGTGGAGGCTATATATACCCCTCCACCTTCTTCTCATTCGATGAGAGAGCCATCAGAACACACACACCATTCCAACTCATATGTTTTGAGAGAGAACCACCTACTCATGTGTTGAGACCAAGACATTCCATTCCTACCATATGAATCTTGATCTCTAGCCTTCCCAAGTTGCTTTCCACTCAAACCCTCTTTCCACCAAATCCAAATCCTATGAGAGAGAGTTGAGTGTTGGGGAGACTATCATTTGAAGCACAAGAGCAAGGAGTTCATTACCTACACACCATTTGTTACTTCTTGGAGAGTGGTGTCTCCTAGATTGGCTAGGTGTCACTTGGGAGCCTCCGACAAGATTGTGGAGTTGAACCAAGGAGTTTGTAAGGGCAAGGAGATCGCCTACTTCGTGAAGATCTACCGCTAGTGAGGCAAGTCCTGTGTGGGCGTTGGCCATGGTGGGATAGGCAAGGTTGCTTCTTCGTGGACCCTTTGTGGGTGGTTGCTTCTTCGTGGACCCTTCGTGGGTGGAGCCCTGTGTGGACTCGCGCAACCGTTACCCTTGGGTGGAGCCCTATGTGGACTCGCGCAACCGTTACCCTTCGTGGTTTGAAGTCTCCATCAACGTGGATGTAGGATAGCACCACCTATCCGAACCACGGGAAAAACATCCGTGTCTCCAATAGCGTTTGAATTCTCCAAACCCTTCCCTTTACATTCTTGCAAGTTGCATGCTTTACTTTCCGCTGCCTATATACTCTTTGCATGCTTGCTTGAAATATGTGATGATTGCTTGACTTGTCCTAAATTAGCTAAAATCTGCCAAGAACTAAAATTGGGAAAAGGTTAAGTTTTTATTTGGTCAAGTAGTCTAATCACCCCCCCTCTAGACATACTTTCGATCCTACAAGTGGTATCAGAGCTTTGGTCTCCATTTGCTTGATCTCCATAGCTTTTGGTGGTCATAGCCTTGGTTTCACAACCTAGGAGAGTATGGCGTCTAGCGAGGGAAATTATCACCGTAGAGGTCCTTACTTTGATGGTACTAATTTTGCTAGTTGGAAGCATAAAATGAAAATGCATATTCTTGGACATAACCCTGCCGTTTGGGCTATTGTGTGTGTTGGTTTGCAAGGTGACTTCTTTGATGGGAGAGAACCGAACCGTGAAGCTACCGCGGATGAGTTGAAGATGTTGCAATACAATGCTCAAGCTTGTGATATTCTCTTCAACGGATTGTGCCCCGAAGAATTCAACATAATCAGCCGTCTTGAGAATGCAAAGGAAATTTGGGACACTTTGATTGATATGCACGAAGGTACCGACTCCGTCAAGGAATCCAAGTTGGATGTGCTTCAAAGCCAACTTGACAAGTTCAAGATGAAGGATGGTGAAGGTGTCGCCGAAATGTACTCTAGGCTTGCTCTCATCACAAATGAGATTGCCGGCTTAGGAAGTGAAGAGATGACCGATAGATTCATCATCAAGAAGATTCTAAGAGCCTTGGATGGAAAATATGATACTGTGTGCACATTGATCCAAATGATGCCCAATTACAAAGATCTCAAGCCAACGGAAGTGATTGGAAGAACTGTTGCTCATGAGATGTCACTTAAGGATAAAGAGGAACTTCACAACAAATCAAGTGGTGCCTATAAAGCCTCATGTGAAGCCCCTACATCATCAAGTGAGAAACAAGACTTCAATGAAGAATTGAGCTTAATGGTGAAGAACTTCAACAAGTTCTACAAGAGTAGAAGCAAAGATAGAAGCTTCAAGTCAAGGTCCTACAATGACAAAAGATCTTCTAGTCGAGAGCGAAACTGCTACAATTGTGGAAGACCCGGACACTATTCCAATGAGTGTACGGCTCCCTACAAGAGAAGAGAAGATTCTCCAAAAAGAAGAAGCAAAGAATCACCACCAAGAGAGAGAAGGAGTAGAGATGATCGTTATGAACGAAGATACTCACGGAGAAGCAAGGAT
>NC_041392.1:742243841-742244309 GCF_002162155.2 Triticum dicoccoides | reverse complement strand
CTACGACATATTTGACTCACCAAATGAGGGAATTGGAAGATGCTTCATGGCCAAAGGTCCTAAGGTAACACACCCCGAGTATGTTGATTTCAATAGTGATGAAGATGACTTGTTAGGTGATGATTTGCTTGTTGACAACTCTAGTGATGAATACTATGATGAAAGACAAATTAATCATGCTAATCAAGATAAAACGAATGACAATGATAAGGAGAAGATTGAGTCTCTAACTAAAGAACTAAAAACTCTTAAGTTAGCTCATGACACTATCTTCGAAGATCATCGAGAACTTTTAAGAGCTCATGAGAAATTACGTTTTGAAAAGCTCAATCTTGAGCAAGAGCATGAGTTCTTAAAAGCAATCAATGATGATCTCCGCAAGAAAAGTTCTTCTTACATTGCCAAGCGTTTACTCTTATCCACTTACATGCCTCAAGTCAAGTCTAACAAGAAAGATTCTTCCTCTAG
>NC_041392.1:742232898-742243094 GCF_002162155.2 Triticum dicoccoides | reverse complement strand
ACTTCACTCTTATCATTTTGGCAAGAACAAGTGCAATCAACTTCCACATCTTGCACTAGTTCAAGGAGTCACAAACCCTCTTGTTGGTAAGACAAGGGACAAGGTGACCTAAAAGTTTTCATGGACATCATCTTTTGTGTGCATCACTCTATGTCTATGGATATCCTTGCTTGTTCCTTGTGGGACTAACCCATGTAGGTATTGAAAGTGCAATTCACTCAAATGGATAGCTCCAAGAGATCTACATCAACATTGAGCATCCACATCTTCAATATCTACATGAAGTCATCATCGACAAAACCCAAGGTTAGTTCATCCCTCTTAGGGGGGATATCACATCTAGGGGGAGCTTTACTCTAAGACTTGAGCTAAAGCAACTCTAAAGATGTGAACAAAACAATGCTTTATGTAAAAGTGGTAACCCCACTTGAGCTTAAACGATGAGTATGACCTATGATCAAGTGCTCTCACTTGACTCCTAAGTCAATATACTCATATATAGATGACCTAGTCATTGCAAATTGCTTGATAGATGCTAGAATTGGTTGTGCATGCCTTGTCACATATTTCATTTGCCATCTTATTGTGTGAGCATGCTGGTTGCACATTTTACTCATTCGAGGACATCCACTTGTTGTTTTGAGTGTTTGGTTTTATCTTCTTTTGCCAAGTGGACGGACAAGAATGCCTAAGCACCTCCTCTAGCTATCTATGCTCTTCTCGTCTCAAACTCTATTCATGCTGCATCACAAAATTTGATCAAGTCAGATTCGAACCACTCTGTGTGAGGAGCGCTCGGAGTCCCCGATTCGTCATAGACTTAAACTTCCAAAACCTCTTTATGATTCTCGGTCTGACCGATACTCCACTTTCGGCCTACCGAGATCATTAAGTTGATCTAGGTTTTCGATCTCGGTGCAACCGATTTGAACCTTTCGGTCACACCGAGTTTCAGTAACTGCCCACAGTTATGAATCTCGGTGCCACCGAGTTGTTCCACTCGGTCACACTGACAGGGTTGGGCTATATATAGTCACGGGCAAAATTTGGAAATTTCTCCGAACCCCTTCGCCCGCGCGATAGCCTGCTCTGCCCTCATGGTCTCCGGATCGTCTTCTCGCCGCCAGCAGCCTCCAGTCGCTGGTCTCCGTCGCCGTCAACGGGAATTCTGCCCCGCCGTTGCCGCCGTAGCAAGTCCCCACCGAACTAGGGTATGGACTTGATCTTTGTGCTATTCCTCAATCTGATTCCTAGCACATTGTGATCATATTGATTCTTGCCACGTTTGAGAAACTTCTATCCAGTCAAAACGCCCGTAGATTAGGTTTGATTCGAAAATTCTAGGTTTAGGTTTCCGCCGAAACCATCTCGGACCCACCGAGTTTAAAAACTCGGTCCCACCGATTTGGCTTATGCCATTGCACAAGTGAGACTCGGTCTGAACGAGAATTACTTATCGGTGTGACTGATTTTTGAACTCAGTGAAACCCTAGCAGTCTCGGTGCCACCGAACTGTGACTCGGTCCTACCGAGTTCACTAGTTTAGGTTCCAAAACTGCTTCGGTATCACCGAGTTTGAAAATCGGTAGATCCGAGATGATTTCGGTGGGAAACTAAAACTAAGTTTTTGGATCATTCTTTTGCAAAAATACTCTGCATTTTGTGATGCTCATCTTTTCTATCTCATCTATAATCTATTCACAGGGTCAGCAGTCAGTTTGCAGCATGTCTGATCAAAGTGATAGCCAAAATATGTCAGAGCAGCAAGTGGTGATGAGTGAGGGCACTAGTCCCTCCAGTTCATCTGATGAAGGCAGCAGGAGCACTCCTAGCAATTTGCCAAAGGCTGCCATGAGACAAAGGAAGAAGAGGACTTCAGATTCCGAAGATGAGGACTATGTGGCAGAGGAAGAGGCCACTTCCAAGAGAATTGAGCCAGCTCAAGGCACTAAGCCAGGTCTGAAAATCAAAAGGCCAGCAGGCATGCAGCCCATGTCAAAGGCAAGAGCCTCAACTGAGAAGCCCACTCCCCAAGAGCCAGTTGCAGCTGAGGGCAAGAAAAGGAAGGAGAGGGTGAAGAAGACTGTGGCTAGAGTGCTTGGAAAAGCTTCCATCATGGAAGAAGAAGAGGAAGAAGAGGTA
The DNA here is from genome assembly GCF_002162155.2 of Triticum dicoccoides. Classification (NCBI taxonomy): domain Eukaryota; kingdom Viridiplantae; phylum Streptophyta; class Magnoliopsida; order Poales; family Poaceae; genus Triticum; species Triticum dicoccoides. The sequence continues at coordinate 742,240,952 of NC_041392.1, read as the reverse complement.
GCTACACCAGCACCCAAGGCACCCAAGCTGATGGGTGATGCCATAAGGTCAGGGGCTACTGCATCTAAGCCCAAAGCTGCCTCCAAGCCAAAACCTAAGAGAAATACAAGGAGCATTCCTGCAGCTGAGAAGAACAAGGCCCCAGTGCCTGAGACTGTTGCTGAGGATGAGGAGGAGAATGTCCTGAGAAAGCTAAAGCCCAAGATCCCGGACCACAATGATGCTCATCCTGTGGCTGAGGATATGAAGCTCGGGAGAGATTCAGGGCTGAGGAAATGGAGAGAAGCAGACCCGTATGCTTCAATGAGAAGGACTGCCGTGGACTACAGGTTTCACACCAAGGAGCAGCAGGATTTCTATGAGACTGTTTTGCTAGATAAGAAGCCAATTGTCTGTGACATGAGATGGGTTGACTGGACCTACATAAGGGAGAAGGAGGAACACTACCCAGGAGTATATGACAGCTTTCATGCTTGTGGAGTAGCTGACTTTGTTGGGCAGAAGCTCACAAAGTGGAATGAGGAACTTATCATGCAGTTCTACTCCACGGCACACTTTTATCCAGATGGGAGGATCACATGGATGTCTGAGGGTACAGGGTACCAATCCACAGTGGCTGAGTGGGCACAGATCATTAATGCCCTAGAGGAGCAAGATGATGACTTGGATATCTATGCCAAGAAGAAGATGGACCATAACTCCATGTCCAATATGTACAAGGAAATTCCCAATGAAGCTCTTGACACCTTCAAGTTTGGCTCTGTGCATCACCTTCTGTCAGGGCTCCCGACGATCAATTGGATACTAAGGCAGACCTTATTGCCTAAGTCTAGAGATCACAAGATGATCAGAGGTCATGCTATCAACTTGCTACATGTGTTTGATGTGCCTCAGAAGTTCAAGGTGATGAGCCTCATAGTGGAAACAATTAAGAGGACTGCAGCAGATCAGAAGAGGAGCTGTGGATATGCCCCTCAAATTCAGGAGCTCATCAACTCCAAGATGGGCACGGGCATATATCTGTTGGACATTGAACACCTGCCCATCCGTCCAGATTTCGAGGACAATGAAGTTGTCATGACTGAGAACGAGCCATCATCTGCTCAAGCATTTGCAAAGAAGGAGAAGGCGAGGAAGGAGAAAGCTGCCAAGATGCCTACCCAAGAGGAGGCATCTGAATACTTCTTGAAGACTAAACAAGAGCAGCTTGGTTACTTGATTGCATCCACGCTGAGGATTGAGCAAAGTCTGGTCACCCTCACTAAGAATCAGCAGAGCCTAGAGAGGATCATGGAACAGAAGTTCTATGACTTGGATGTCAAGGTAACGGAAGTTCAGTCTGCAGTGGAGCAGCTTCAGGAGGACATGCAGGAGAGGAGAGGCAGGACTACCACTCATACCTTTGCCAGAGTGCCACGAGGCCCGAGGTCATCTGCCGTGCCAGTTGCTGACACCAGAGACACCACTTCAGCACCAGCTACAGCCTCAGTTCCACCAGCTCCAGCATCTACTTCAGCTCCAACTCCAGCGACTACTTCAGCATCTACAGAAGCCTTCGTCCTTGGAGTGATCCGGACTCCACCACCACCTGAAGATCAAGCCTGGGCGTCGATCTAGTGCTATGCATTTTCTAGGAACTTTTTGGTAACTTGTTGCCGAAGGGGGAGAAGATGTATAGATCATAGGCTTCGAGAGAGAGAGTTGCTTTTCTCTCTTGCTTTATTTGGTGGTTTTTCGAACTTGTTTGCTTTTGAGTGCCTGAGATACTACGTCATTATTTGTGAGACATTGATGATCATGTGTTTGATCATAAGCTACACTTAATGTTTGCTTAATATTATCATCTTATCTATCTTGTGTGATCATTCACTTTTCTTGGTGATGAGTGCATGTATTTCATTCTTATCATTTTAAGCGCTCCACCATGATGTATGTGACATGGAAGAGTAACCCATGACTCTAACTCTTTGTGCATTTGCAGTCCAAAGCAAATTTTAAATATGCACAAATTTAGGGGGAGCTCTTACTTATCACATACTTCTCAAAGCGGCGATATATTTCATGCTTATTATCATTTGTCGAAGCTTTGATCTATATGTTGTCATCAATTACCAAAAAGGCGGAGATTGAAAGTGCAACTATCCCTAGGTGGTTTTGGTAATTCATAACAACATATAGCTCATTGAGCTAATACTATTCCAAGATGATTATTTCAGGAAAGCTCAATGATTGGCATGGCATGGATGTGAAAGTGGAACCCTCAAAATGCTAAGGACAAAGGATTGGCTCAAGCTCAAAAGCTCAAGACTCTTCATTTTATATTTTAGTGATCCAAGATCACATTGAGTCTTTAGGATAAGCCAATACTATCAAGGAGGGATGAGGTGTTGCTTAATGAGCCTCTTGCTTCATGTGCTTAGTGATATGCTCCAAAACCCTCAACTACTTTCCCATATCCACATATGACCTAAACCCTAAGCCAAACTCGGTCCTACCGATTCTTCCTATCCCGCGCCACCGAGTTTCACTTGTCATAAGCCACTGCCAAACCCTAGCAGTTCGGTCCTACCGATAGGGATCTCGGTCTCACCGAGATGGGGTTGCAAACTCTCTGTTTCCCTTTCGTAACTTTTCGGTCCCACTGAAAGAGCGAATCGGTCCCACCGAGATTGCAATGTAAACTCAGTGTTTCCCTTTTGTAACTTTTCGGTCTCACCGAGTTCCACTCGGTCTCACCGAAAGAGCAAATCGGTCCCACCGAGTTTGCCTGACCAACTCTCTGGTTAGCTAATTACCAAATTTGGTCTCACCGAGTTTGTGTAATCGGTCTCACCGAGATTACGTTATGCCCAAACCCTAACCGTATCGGTCCTACCGAGTTGCATATCAGTCCCATCAAAAATCACTAACGGTCACTAGGTTTACATTTTTGGTCCGACCGAGCTTATTGATTCGGTCCCACCGAGATTGGAAAACTGTGTAACGGTTGGATTTTGTGTGGAGGCTATATATACCCCTCCACCTTCTTCTCATTCGATGAGAGAGCCATCAGAACACACACACCATTCCAACTCATATGTTCTAAGAGAGAACCACCTACTCATGTGTTGAGACCAAGACATTCCATTCCTACCATATGAATCTTGATCTCTAGCCTTCCCAAGTTGCTTTCCACTCAAACCCTCTTTCCACCAAATCCAAATCCTATGAGAGAGAGTTGAGTGTTGGGGACATTTGAAGCACAGGAGCAAGGAGTTCATTACCTACACACCATTTGTTACTTCTTGGAGAGTGGTGTCTCCTAGATTGGCTAGGTGTCACTTGGGAGCCTCCGACAAGATTGTGGAGTTGAACCAAGGAGTTTGTAAGGGCAAGGAGATCGCCTACTTCGTGAAGATCTACCGCTAGTGAGGCAAGTCCTGTGTGGGCGTTGGCCATGGTGGGATAGGCAAGGTTGCTTCTTCGTGGACCCTTTGTGGGTGGTTGCTTCTTCGTGGACCCTTCGTGGGTGGAGCCCTGTGTGGACTCGCGCAACCGTTACCCTTGGGTGGAGCCCTGTGTGGACTCGCGCAACCGTTACCCTTCGTGGGTTGAAGTCTCCATCAACGTGGATGTAGGATAGCACCACCTATCCGAACCACGGGAAAAACATCCGTGTCTCCAATAGCGTTTGAATTCTCCAAACCCTTCCCTTTACATTCTTGCAAGTTGCATGCTTTACTTTCCGCTGCCTATATACTCTTTGCATGCTTGCTTGAAATATGTGATGATTGCTTGACTTGTCCTAAATTAGCTAAAATCTGCCAAGAACTAAAATTGGGAAAAGGTTAAGTTTTTATTTGGTCAAGTAGTCTAATCACCCCCCTCTAGACATACTTTCGATCCTACACTTTGACGCTCTCAAGAGTAGCGCAAAACTTGTCGCACTCTTGTTGGATCACCCTCCACCGCTTGGAAATGGAGACCTACCCGCGCATGCTCACAAATTGGTAAGGCGGAAACTTCTTGCACTCATGAAACTCTCGGTGAACACGAATCCAAAAGGTTGAATGCTTTTGCTCGGCGCCCGTATTGGGGTCTTGTCCAATGTCTCGCCAACACATGCAAAGAAGCTTGTCCTCGGCCGCCGTGTACGCCTTCGTGCGCTTGCTCTTGCGCTTTGGCTTAGGACCGGCAGCTTGGTTCGCGAGCTCGTCCTCGAACAAAGGCTCCAATTCGATGTCGCACTCGTCCTCTTCCTCTAGCCCGTAGTCGTCCGGGAACTCGTGGTGGAGGTGGAAGCCGTCCAGGTCGATGCCGACCTGATCACGCATGAAGGCCGCCTGATCGGGATCATAGCCAGCGGCCGGCGTGAACGCCCCGCGGCCGTCCTAGCTTTGTGTCTCGTCGGGATCGTAGCCAGCGGCCGGCGCACCGCCCTCGAAGATGAGGTTATGCATGTAGTCCTCGTCGACAGCGGACGATATTTCCTCGAACAGGTTGCGGGCGCCCGGGAGCACGGCGCCCGGGAGCGCGCTATACCATCCGAAGAAACGCCGACGAGCCGGTGCTGGCCACGGCGACGACGGCTTGGACGAGGTCGTGCTGGCTAGGGTTTAACCCTAGCATGTAGAGCGCCTTCCTCGTTGCCGCCGCGACGCAGGCGTTGGTGACCTCCTGCTGCGCGGCGGCAACGACGGCCGCCCGCGCGGCGGCCTCATCCCTCGCGTCCGCGGCGTGCCTCCGGCCCTTCCTCTTGGCCGACTCCCTTGCCCGTTGTTCGGGTGTCAGCGCCTTCTTTGGCTTGGTCGCGGCGGCAGTCTTGCGCGGGGCACGAGGATTGTCTTTCCCGGAGAGGGCGGCGGCGTCGGACGAGGCGAGGGAGGCGAGGCCGGCGGCAGCGGCGGCGAGGTCAATGGCGTCGTCCATGGCTCGTTGGGGCGGGAGCGCGCGTGACTGGGAGTGTTTTTGGCAAAAAGGGTGGGGAAATTATGATGGCTGCCACCGACCAACGGGCCCGGGGGGAGGAGTAGGCGCGCGCCGTCCGTCTCCTGCCCGCGCCGACGCAAATCGGGCTCAAAATTGGGCCGGAAATGGGTCGCCATGCGGACATTTGGGTCGGCGCGTTCAGCCGCTTTTTTTGTCCGCGCCGACCCAAACGGACGGCGGCGGACGAAATGGGTCGCCCCATTAGAGTTGCTCTTACAACCTGTTTATGTCACTCTAATATGTCACCCTTACTGCCTTACACCCCGTTTACGTCACTTTATTATACTTGCTCTAAACGTGATCCAGCGTGCGGCTCGTTGTACTCTCACAATTTGCACACAGAAGGAACATTGCGAGCACAGAGGGCGGGCAAAAGATGAGGTTGCCATCTGGCAAGTTATTCCTCCATGGCCACCTGCTCTTGCCATCCAAGCAGAGCCTAGCATAAGCTTATGGACCTTGAATTTATCAGCACAACCTCGCAACGATTTCTGCTCCTGTTATTACAACAAACAAACATGTCTAGCGAATTATATCTCGCAATTTCTACTCGTATTACAACCCGCGTGGGCCGGGATCGGATTCCTGCGGTACACATGGAGTGAGATGCTCTAGTATTTGTACATCAACAAACAAACATTTTTTCACACTGCTAAGCTAAAAAGAGCAAACACACTCACTCTATGCACGCTGCTCTACTACACACGCCAGGGAGGATGGGAGGGTCGCTCATCCCCGATCCACCATTTCCACGGCATGTCAGATCTGAGCACTCCTTACCCGGCCCAGTCGTCATCGCTATCATCGTCCTCCTCCTCGCCCATGTCGTCGTCCTGTAATGCCGCTGCGATTAGGTACATACGCCGGGAGGCACAGTAACTTGATGTATAGCGCGCGCGTGCACACACACACAATAACAAACAAAAAACATAAAACAGGGGGCAGATACGGGCCCTTCCCATCATCTGCCTCATGCGTCACACATGTAATTTCCTCTAGAGCAGAAGCCGACAAGAGTCAGTTAGTTACCTGATAGGATTCATCAGAGAGCTCCTTGTCTACCTGTGACACGAAACGGAAACACAACTCCTTCAGCTTCACAGGCATGCACACATTTTGGCACACAAAATATGTTATAAGTTCCAAAAAGTAGTACCTTCGCCTTTTTCTTTTTCCTGGATCCGCTTGCTACATTTTTCATGCAATAATATATTAAAGAGTCAGTCAGTCAGTCAGTCATACACCATGAATATATACAATTTCCAAGGGAAAACTGAGAGCAAGAGGTATGCTGACAAAATGAATATATATCGTCTGTCACGCACCACAAAAATGACTTCTTCCCCAACCCCTGGCACCGCTAGTGAACAAGCTTTACCCATGAAACTCTTTAATAAAAGACTTAACTGAACTGATAGCACCTATCACAACATGGAAGTGGCTTCTTCACCAGGTGTTGGCCCAAAAATAAAAGTATGATAAACAAGACTTTAGCCCCGCAAAAGGTTCCATATTTTTTTAATGTATCTCATAGGAACACCGCAAGTCTTCCGTATTTAGCAGTAAACTTCATCAATATAAAAAGCACAGCGATCCATTTTATTTCTAACATGTTCTCGGTGCTAACTTAACACACAATGAGTGACAGACATTAGAAACCCAAAATGGTTCGACAAATAGCTTCAAGTTTTAAAGCTTCTCAATACAGAGCCTTTGGCATGTTCCAGTTTTGACTTAACACACAATGAACGGCAAGTCATTAGAAGCCCAAATGGTTCAACAAATAACTTCAGGATTTAGAACTCCTCTATACAGAGCTTTTGGCTTGTTTCAGGCCTAATCTTCTCCAGCAAGAATGGCCCACAGAAGGTTAGACCAAATTCTCACAGTAAAGTTTGTATTATAAGATAAAAACAGACTTGGTTTGGTACTGTATTTAAGTGCCTTCTATTTCTGGACATTGCAGCACTAACAAATGTATCCATCCAATAGTCAACTCTATCTTCATTTATACAAAATGTCAAATATACCAGTTACCTTCGTTGATACAAAGGCAAAGCAATCCGTTTTAACTCTATTGTTGATTCAGAATTATGTCGCAACAGGCATTGAGCGACAGATTTTAGAATCCAAAATAGTTCAACAAATAGTTTCATCTTTCAAATCAACTCTGTAGAGCCTTTTTGGCTTCTAATTTTTTTCCCCGAGAATGGACTTAGAAGCTTAGAACAAATTCTTACACTAAAGCTTGTAATAAGATGCTTCTCACAACAGACTTGGTTCTTACCTTCCTTCTTTGCTGCTGACTGTTTTCCCTTTGGGGTTCCTCGCTGCTTCTTAGCAGGAGCTGCATCATCATCCTGTAACGTCGTTGTGATTGGTTAGGTAGGCCAAGAGGCACAAATAACATCATCATAATGAAAAGAGCAACACATAAAGGGGTCCAAACACGGGAGCGCTGAGACCATCAGATGTCTTTGCAATCATGTCCATATGAGTGAAATCTGGCATGTAATTTCCTCTAGAACAAATATTGGTAAGAGGACGATTTTGCAGTATCACAGCTGATTAAGTCACCTGAGAGGGATCACCCGAGAGCTCTTCAATTTCATCTTCTTCTACCTGTCACACAAAATGGAAAAGGCGGAAGGCCTTCGGTTTCACAGGTACGCATTCAGCAAAGAAAACAATGAGCAGCATTTTAAATAAAAAATCACTGCTAATTGTCGTTAAAATACTCATCTATTAAAGTAAAATGACCAATATTAAAGTTCCAAAAAGTACCTTTGCTTTTTGCTTTTTCTGAGATCCACTTGCTGCATTCATGTAATATACAGGTCAGTCATATACCATGAATACTACCAGTAATGCAATTTTATAAGGAAAAAAAAGAGCAAAAGTTAAGCTGACAAAAGAATAGATTACAGGCCACTAACACGCTCTAAAGTGAGTTTTCTCCAAGCCCTGGCACGGTAGCGAAAAATCCTAGACTGGCTTTGCCCATGAAGGTTCTAAAAGAGTAATTGACAGCACCTCTCAAAACATGGAACTGCCTTCTTCACAAAGCCTTGCCGCCACTAGTAAAA